>NW_021683643.1:263146-297641 GCF_001412515.2 Diachasma alloeum | reverse complement strand
CCCCCCCCCCCGGCCCTTCCGGAATTGAAGTTTATTTGAAAGCCCGAGAAACGTCTTGCCACTCAGGAGTTGGTGAAAAAATTGGGTCGAGTTAGTCTGGGAAAGAGAGAATGCTCAGAAAATAATCGAAAAGAAGAATTAAAATCCCGGGAAATAAATCCCAGCACGACGGACCAAACAATAACCGATTACGTAGTCACTTTACCGCATACAACTAATTTCCCGCGTCATTCGTACTCGTCCGGTATTTTCTTTCATTTCTCCCATTCATTCGCCGTTTTGTTCCCGAACTGAAATAGAAAAAGCCACACGATCGCCAAAGAAATTGGACGCAACGTGCGCTCAGTGCTCGTTGTTTATTCCTCTTTTCCACTGAAATGTGGAACAAAGCCCTTTGTTTTCAGTTATAGGTGTGTGAGGACGCTGCTGTGATGTAGTGGAAAAACGAGTTGAAAGGGAGAGCCGAAACGACGAAAAAGAGGGAAGAGGGGCACTGTTCTCAACTGCGTATGACTCGTCGTTTCGTCTTGGTGGATGATGAAGGTGAAATTAAAAGATGAATGCATCAGACAGCGGCGGAAGGCAGGCGAGACTGAGGAATTGTTGAGGGCCAAAAGGTCTTCCACCCCTTGTTTCAGTTGTCATCTTGACTTGGGTTTTAACACTGGGGGATGGAAGATGGAGACGCGCTGGTAAAAATTTTGAACTAAAATTTCCGGCAGGAGTCTTGAAAATGGGTAACATTTCCACTGAGAGTTCAAGGAATTTTGTCATTGAAAATTCATAAAGCTGTAAATTTCTGTTTAATTATTCCGGGGGAATTAATCGAAAATCAGGAAATTCAGAGAAATATCTCCTTGATTTACAGATTCCTCGAAAGTTTCAGGGAATTTCTTTGAACATTCTGGGAATTTCAAGAATTTAAAATGAATTCCCTGAAAATTTAAGAGAATTTGGCAGTGAATATTCATTTTCATTTCAAAATTTGTGTAAATTGTGGAATTTTCATTTTCCTGTAGCTAAAAAATGGGACTTTACTTGAATTTTTAGAAAAACTTGAGATTCCACTGACTTTTTTCCCTTAAATCGAATTCAAGGTCGTTTTTCGAAAAATTTAGCCTAATTTTTTTAACAGTGCGTTTTGAATTGCAGAAAAATAAAAAAAGTTGAAGGATTACACAATGAATACTATCGAACTCCTGATAAATAAATGCCATGCATTGCAGTTCAAACATTCTGGATGTCATCCCCATGGAAATAAATTTATATTCTAAAACACATTCTCAAAATATCTTTTTTTCAGGGTGAAATGCACATGAAACTCTATTCGACTTCTATTGAAAAATTCCGCACCTTTTCTTTGTTTTTTTTCGAATGGAAATCTTGCAAATAATAAAATGCGTGAACACAAAGAAAGACAAGTTTTGATTTTCAGGAACATGTCACTGATTTTTAGGAATCTATCATCAATTACTGGTGATACTGGACACTGACTAGAATGATCCTGATCATTAGTGATTTTTTTCACATAAATTTGGAGACAGATTCCTAAAAATGAGGGATATATCCCCGAAAATCATTGACATTACTCTAAAAATAAGTGAAGACGTTCCTGGAAAACTTTTTTCTCCTTGAATTTTTCCTACATAAATTTGTTTGTTTAAATTCTCGGAGATTTTCGACTTGAATTTTCTCCACCTCGATCGGGAAGATGGTTGAGAGAATAAAAATTTGTGGAAAGTAAAAATGAACAAGAGAAGCCTGCGTAAAAGCCGAAAGGTATACGGTAGCAGGAAAATTATGAAATTAGGGAATTTGCACAGAAGAGCTGTGAAATTTTTCCTATGCTCATCCACAAAATTCTTTTCTTCCATAAAATGTAGTCGTCCATGGGGCATATGTGGACCATCTGCAACATACATTTCAATGAACACGGAGGGGAAAAATATGAAAAATGACCGGTAAAATATAGTGAATCGTGGTATATTAGGCCAAATAAGAAAAAGTGATGTAGATAAAGTTGGGGAGAATAACCTCATTTTTCCTTGCTATTTCCTTCACTGTCCCCTTTTATGGCTGATATCCCGCGACTCAGACGAGTCCCTCACATGAGAAGATAATATATACCCATAACGTATGTTCCAAATAATTAGTTTTTCGTGACACTGGAATTATTACTTCATAAACCATCAAAATGTGCAGAGGGAGAATCGGCGGAGAAAAATAACTTTTACTACACGAAAGGTAATCGTTTAATAAAAACTCACACTTTTACGTGACTTATTCGGTAATTTTTCTCCCTGACTGTTTCGTCGTAGAATAGAATACTGAATTATCTATCTTGAAAGTATTCATGAAATGTTCCAAATCGTTAATTTCCAACACATATCATGGATCTGTCGTTCTCAAGCTACCAAATATCAACACAAATTACATTTGAGTATTGACCGCCTCCGACTCGAGAGAAAAACACACTGAGAGAAAAATCTGAAGTTCGATTTAGGGGAGGATGGGGCAAAACGGCCCCCCTTCAATCGTCAATATTTTCCGATTCAATAATCCGATTGGGATGAGTTAGGGCTCGTTTTGAAGAATGAAGAATTATCTTCCAAATGAAGTTGAAACTGGGAATTTTCACAATGTCATTCACAAGTTATTGACAATTGAAGGGGGGCCGTTTTGCCCCACCCTCCCCTACAATAAGAAAATAGTTGAGGCAGTTTTAGTGAACGATACGATTTTTTTCAGTCAAAATTCGTAAACTTGTAATTTCTAGAAGAAATTCCAGAAATTCAAGAATGTACTGGATATACTATGTCATACAGACGAACATCAACGATGCCAGTCGAAAGTGACCACAAAACCAGGAGAAAAGAGGACCTAGCGAAAGAAGGGAGCCACTACCCCAGTAGTAGAAATAACCCTCCCTTTCAACACGCTGTAAAGTGGCTGGGCAATGGTTGGTGTTGCACTCAAGTAAAAGTTTCTTGTACAACTCTCGTGACCAAGCTCATGTCGTGTGGGATTGTATACACTGTGGCCCGTCACCACTGAAGCCCGCACCCCCCTTCACCGTTGGAATTTATGTTCTCCAACGTTTACGGGCTAGGGGCAATGGCAAGCCAACGAATGCTGGGGGTGGGTTTTATTAGTTTTTATTATTGGAAACTTTTGCTGTAAATTATCTTGACACTCACCTGGAATGCTATCGCTTCCCGCTCTACCTCCGACATGTTTTTGAATATCGTGTTTATTATTTGGAGGAATTTATCGCGCTGGAGAAAACTTGGTTGATCCTTATCGAAGTAGTCTATGAAGTCGTAAAGAATAAAATATGTGCCTGGAACAAAAGAAAGGGAAATGTTAATTAAAATGGAATTCAGTGGTTTCAGTGGGGGGAGATATGAAGAGGACTATTAACAAGTGATTTCAGTAACGCGACCGGAAATGTTTATGTGCATTGAAAGAAACGACTTCCTTTCTTGAGTTATTGAGGAACTTTTCACTGAATTCATGAAGAGAAAAACGTGTCTCTGGAGTTCAATCGCAATCAGTGTGTTTGTCTGAACATGATAGAAATATCTACTTTGGAAGTAAGTGGAAAAATCCTTGAGTTGCAGACAACAAAATTAAGAATGTGAAGGAAGGAAATTTGATTTTCGTAAATGAAATTAATTTTCTCGACATGTGGAAAACGTGGTTACCATTGACAGATTTCGGCTATAACCCCTGAAAAATTTCAAAATGTCACATTGTAACTAAAATTTTAGAAAATCTTGTAATTGAAAACTATGAATATTTTGATATCATAGAAAGAAACTATCAATTTCTGCTCAATTATTAATTGAAAATGTATAAAAATGGGAACAATTGAGGTGCATATATTCTTAAATAATCAAGTAACAAGTGTAGAATTCCCGTCTCATGTCCGCCTGAACCTATTTACGTTCACTTGAATTTTATCTCGAACAAGAATTTCCACAGATTGTCCCTTCTAATCGGATTCCATATCACTAAGTTTTTCTATTAATCTCAAATGCACTGTTCTTGCCTCCCCAAATCACTCAATCCCGCCAATTTACCAATTTTATTCTCCTGCACTCACACTGAAAAACTAAAAAATTCTCCTGCGACTGCAACTACCTCCAATGTCTCACTGTCATAGCGCCGTAACACGGAGGCAACACAATAACCAAGAATTTTTCTCGAAAAATATTTTAGAATATTCAACCCAACTGTTTTCCTCGGCGTAAAAATGCCAACGAGTGATCACACCATACTTGTCTCCCTCCATCCAGTTTTCGCCTGAATTTCCAACTCCGAATTTTATGGGATCAGAGAAAAACACTATCTATTTCAACTCAATTATTCATTAAAAATATATAAAAATGGAACAAATGGAAGTGGATATATTCAATAATCAAGTAACGAGTGCAGAATTTCCGTCTCATGTCCGCTTGAACCTATTTACATTCACTTGAATTTTATCTCAAACGATAATTTCCACAGGTTGTCCCTTCTATTCGAATTCAATATCACTAAATTTTTCTATTAATCTCAAATGCACTGTTCTTACACTGATAGAATGATTCATTTATTCCAAACGAGATTCTTTAACTATTAACGAATGGTAGAGTTGAATATGACCAAATAAATATTCGTTAATAGTTAACGAATGGTTCACTTGAATGGCGAAAGTCAAGTCAAACAAGGCTCCTCAAATATATATTCGTTAACTATTAACGAATGAACATTTGGTGAGACCGAATAGACCCTAACCTCCAACCAAAGTCCATTCGTTAACAATAACTAATCCGTTCTATCAGTGTACCTCCCCAAAGCACTCAATCCCGCCAATTTACCAATTTTATTCTCCTGCACTCACACTGAAAAACTAAAAAATTCTCCTGCGACTGCAACTACCTCCAATGTCTCACTGTCATAGCGCCGTAACACGGAGGCAACACAATAACCAAGAATTTTTCTCGAAAAATACTTTAGAATATTCAACCCAACTGTTTTCTTCGGCGTAAAAATGCCAACGAGTGATCACCCCATACTTGTCTTCCTCCATCCACTTTTCGCCTGAATTTCCAACGCCCTCATGTATAACGCGAAAGTTGAACCTTCGAGAGTACGAGTGATGTTGGACGAGTTGGGGGGGTGGGGAAAAAAGGTCGCGAGTGTTCTCCTTTCGCGGAGGAATCTCCAGTGCTCGTTGTTGCAAACTACAACGTCGAGATATTACCGTCGACAAAAATGTCGAGTCATCCACTTTCATTTTTCCATTTCTGTCTTTTGTCCAGGAAATGATGGAGAATTTGAAGAAACGAGTAGAAGAAGAAGTAACAAGACAAATAATGATCACTCGTTTCCTCGAAAGCATTTACGATGTTGAGACAAGACTTTGCACTCGGTATCATCAGATTGACTTGACATTTATGAAAGGATAACCTGACGCCCCTCAATCAGTTGGAGTTGAGTTGCAGAACAGTCTGATCATTGCAACTTTCAGATTCTTATCGATTAAGCCGCCAGACGGGCAATCGATCGCTTCAGTTCCGCCCAAACGCCCACAAACTACTTCGTTCTTCACTGAGATAGACAGAGAGATTGCGGGGTTGTTACAATTCCAATGAATTCTATCAACTCGTCCGCTGAACTCGTGCAATCGACATTCTTCAGCTCCAACTTATTACCCGCGGATCAACAATGACATTCTTTCCAACTTTTCAACAAAGCCGAGAGAGAAAAAACACTGGATTTTCTGGGTTAAGAATTACCGTTTTAATCTCGCGATTTTAATCAGAAGAAAATTTATTTCGTCTACATGTTTCTTAATTAACAATGTTTCCACGAATGAAATATTTAGATNCCCCCCGGATCAACAATGACATTCTTTCCAACTTTTCAACAAAGCCGAGAGAGAAAAAAAATCAGGATTGTCTGGGTTAAGAATTACCGTTTTAATCTCGCGATTTTAATTAGAAGAAAATTTATTTCGTTTAGATGTTTCTCAATTGATAATGTCCCAATGAATGGAATTCATTCAATTTTGAAAATTAAATAAATTTTATTTATTTAATTATTTAGATAAATACTCGGAGGAATTATTCAGTTGACTTCATTAAACTATCATAATAATTCGTAATAAAGTTTTTACTGAAACTGGAACTTGATGTCACATTAAAAAGTTTCTTCAGTGAAATAAATATATAAAGTCATGAATTTCCAATAAAGATATTATTAAAGTGAATAGATGAATGTGAAATGAAGAGTTTTATTCGATTCAATTGCATCATTTCCTTGGAAATAAACATCCTATTTATTTTACACTGAATATCCATTTAATTTGTATGTTCAGTTGCACCCAAACGCCCCCGAACTTCTTCATTCTTCACTGAGTTAGACAGAGAGGTTGCGGGGTTGTTACAATCCCAATGAATTCCATCAACTCCTCCAGTGAACTCGTGCAATCGAAATTGTTCAACCCCACCTTACTCCCCCAGAATCAACAATGACATGCTTTCCAACTTTTCAACAAAGCCGAGAGAGAAAAAAGAAAAAAGAGAGAAAAAAGAACTTTTTCTATGTTAGAGTTACCGTTGTAACCTAGCGATTTTAATTAGAAGAAAATTTATTTCGTTTAGATGTTTTTTAATTGATAATGGTTTAAAAATTTTTTTTTAGTTGATAATGATAACAAATTTATTAACATTTTATAATTCTTCATATGGAGCACAACTCGATCATTCATTTGAATCTATACAGGATTTGTTCGGAATGAGTGAATTATTCATTTCTTCATAATTTAAACATTTCTTCATTAAAAGAATGCATAAAATCATGGATTCCCAATGTATTAAGGATAAAATATTATGAATATTATAAACGAATGTTTCCTTGACCCGAATAAAGACTTCCTAACTTAGAAATGCAATAATTATTTAGATGGCGACAGTAATTAATTCATTAACATTCTAATCTCGCGTTTCTAATCACAAGAAAATTGCTTTCGTTTAGGTGTTTTTTAATTGATAATAGCATATTATGAACATTTTATAATTTTTCATTTGGATCACAAATGAACGGTTCATTTGAATCTATAGAGGATTTGTTCGGAATGAGTGAATTATTCATTTCACATAATTAAAACATTTCTTCATTGAAAAAAATATATAAAATCATGAATCCCCATGTTTCAATTATAAAATATTATGAATATAATAACTGAATGTTTCTTTGACCCGAAAAAAGACTTCCTAACTCAGAAATGCAATAATTATTTCGATGGCGAAGGTAATTAATTCATCAACATTCTAATAGAGGATTCGTTTGAACTGAGTGAATTAATCGTTCATAAAATTAAAACATTTTTCCATCGAAATGAGCACATGAATTTCAAATAAAATTTTTATTCTATTTAAATGCATTGTTTCTCTGGATAAAACCTACTATTATCTCACATTGAATGTCCATCTCCCCCGGACGAACTCCATGATTCATTCAGTTGAACCCACATCTGATGTAGCACCAGACAACCTTGCCGCATAATGCACGAATAACCCCATTAAATAATTTCACCCATGAGTATTATTAAAATTCCATATCTTTGATTAATCGCCCGTGGGAAAATCCGAATCCATCAGTCTGGAGCGCTGATAACACATGAAAACACCAGTGAATGCAGGGAAAATAAACTCTGAAACATGTACGCTTTTTTTCAAACAGAAGCGTACATCAGCTCTTTGAAAACTCTTGGCATGCGCCAACGTATACACATTTCTCTTTTTCAGTTTTGTCTGTTTGTCGCGACGAGAGAAACTAAAGCACGTCATGCGCTGTGCTTTTTGACAGGGGGATTATCGACCCTGAGGGCTATTTCGCACTCAAATTGGCGGAGTTTCCTTTGTTGCAGGGGCTTCGATGTTACTTAACTCGTTGAACCCGTTCACTGAGAAAAATATAATTCTTCTGACTATATTCCATCACCATCGAATTATAGTCAAAAAGTCCTCAACAATTTTTCATGGGTTACGGTAACTATGGCCGGAGAAGTAATTACTACAATGGAATGTAGTCATTGCAACTATTTTATAGTTCTCCTCACGATAGATTTGTCGTGGTTACTTTTGAACTTTGGTTAGTTTAACTGCATTTTGATTTGCAAAAATAACGCTCGGCCAGCTTCATTTTGTGCAGGTGAGCCCGAACCATTCGTCAACTATTAACGAATATTCATTCGGTCATATTCAACTCTACCATTTGTTAATAGTTAACGAATCTCGTTTGGAATAAATGAATCAGTCTATCAGTGTATACGGGAGAAGTCTCAAGAAGCCCCAACTTGGCGATTAAAATGTGAATTGTCGACAGAGCACTCCAGCGATGATGTACCCTTGATGGCTTTGTTCATGATGGGGTCGATTGAAACATGGTCTGCTGTGACTCCTCCCTGTATGATCGATGACAACCCGGCAGCTCCCTGCTGGGCATCCGCCGTCCACAGAGTCCCGCAAGAGACAATATTCGATGGTTGAGCATCTCTCCAAACCCCCTTCAAACCCAACAACTCTGTTCTGGACATTAATTTCAATTTATTCTCGTAAAGGAAACAGCCTCACTTCCATGAAAGCTTTCTGTGGGAACTAATTGATTGAACGATGAGCCACTCGACGTAAGAGAGCGTCTGGTCTGTGGGAACTGGCGAATTGACCGGAGACAATGGAGCAGGCCTCGGCCAATAACAACAGGTGATTCGATAGATTGAACCCCGTCACTCTACGCACAGAAAAACCTAAAGGTAAATTACGTTTTGATAAACGTAATTTACGCTTAACGTCAATGTGATGTCTGGTGGCTTTTTTCCGTCAGGAAAATCGGAATTCAAATATGAATATTCGGTGATAAATTGCATTGAATTTCCAGTGAAATCTGAAATTTCATCGTTTTTTCCCTCCTAAATCGCATTCAAAGTCACTATCCTGAAAATTCAAGAATATATTTACCACAATTTTCTAGTTTTCTATTCATTTTTAGGGAAAAATGAAACGGAAATTTATAGTTTTATTTGATTTTTCCTCGAGATTCTGAATTTTCAATGACAATATTTTGTGAAATTTCATTGGAATTGTAACACGATAAAAATTGCCGGAATTTGGCACAGAAAATTCAGACAAAAATTTTTAACACTATAAACAAAGCGTCTTTTATGTTTATCAAAACATGAATTGCGTTTATCAAAAGGTAAATTACGTTTATCTAAAATACGAAAAAATCATCGTAATTTACGGCAACTTTGAGAGTAATTTACGATTTATAATCGTCGTAATTTACGACTTCGCAATCGTCAATTACGCCTATAATCATCGCAAATTACGTTTATGTAATCGTAATTTACGGGGATTTTGAGCGTAATTTACGCTTGAACTTCAAGCGTAAAATACGTTTCGGAAAGCGAAAAAGACGACTTCTTAAACGTAATTTAGGTTTTTCTGTGTGTAGCCACTGATGAATTCCGGGATTAGAATTTTTAATTAAAATTCTGGGTGTCGGTATTCAGGGAGTTCCTTTTGAAGACCTTCGAGGGGTATCTGGCAGGTAAATCAGGGCTTGTTGACTGTGTTGTTTCTAGATACTCTGGCCCATCTATGGCTTCTGGTTTCCAAATGCTTCCGGCAAACTATCGGCATCATTAGGGGAGATGGTCACCCACGGCTGCTTGTGTCTGTTATCGCAGCATGTGCACCGTAAGACTTTGTTACAAATGCGGGCTCGGGATACAACGGCTTGATAATGTACACCCGACTATATGCTGACCGGAAGTTTCAATTTCCAGGGCAAAACTGAGAGAGAGAGAGAGAGAGAGAGAGAGAGAGAGAGAGAGAGAGAGAGAGAGGTCATAATTTGAATATTTAAGACGGGTTTTTATGTAGCAGATTTTAGTATTGCGTGTCTACTACATGACGCGTGCAATGCAGTGAATTATTCAATTATGTACAGTGCACTGTTGACATTTTTCGGCCGAATTAACGGTACTTTTTTTGGAAATTTTCATCACGTGAAATTCGTCATTGGAGATTCTCAATTTTATGAGAGAATTAATGGGATCTGTGTTAAGCTTATTATTTCATGACAATTGATAGAAATGAGGATAATTACGGTAAATCATTTTGCTTTCGTCCTTTCGTCAGTAAAGTATAAAATAAAACCACCTAAAATCTCAAACACGAACAAAACGCTACACTGTTGAATAAAATTGACTGAATTTTCTGGAAAAACGCCACCTTGAATTCTATTTAAGGGGAAACGGAACCCCTGCGTTTATATGAATCTTTAGAATTGTGTTTTCTCCTGCAATTATTATTTTTTATTCATTAAACTACTTCATTGACTCAACAATGCGATAATCGAGTCGATAAAGTAATTTCATAGATAGAAATTGATAATTCTAGGAGAAAACATAATTCTAAGATTTGATAAAGGGGTTCCGTCTCCCTTTAAGGGGAAAAAGTCAATGGAATTTCAAGTTTCTCTGAAAATTCAAGTCAAGTCCCGTTTTTTTAGCGGCGGGAAGATGGAAATTTTACAATTCACATGAATTTTCAAGTAAAATTGAATATTCACTGCCAATTTCCCTTGAATTTTCAGGAGGTTTTTAGGAAATTCTCTGAAAATTCTGAGGAATCTGGAATTTAAGGAGAGACACGCATGAAAAAATTCTATAGAAACCGTAGCGAATTCGCTAGAAAATTCTATTGGAATTCTATTGGAAAATTCTACTTGTTTTTTTGCGCTGATTCTATTGCATATTTGATAAGAAAAAGTCAAGATATTTTGAATTTCTGTTCGAATCTTTCTCTTGAGATTTTTTCCATTGGACTTATTGGGCCCAAATTTTTCAAGTTTTTTCCGCTGAATGTTGTTTTGTGTTGCATTACAGAATCCGAGTGGAAAGAACTTAGAAAATTAATTCCCAAGCATTTTTGCATATAAAATCTCAGGAGAAAAAGTCAAACAGAAATTTGAAATCTATTGACTTTTTCTTATCGAAAATCCAATCAGCGCAAAAACAAACAGAATTTTGCAATAGAATTCCAATAGAAATCCTGTCGAAACCCCGTTGAATTCCCATAGAATTCCAATAGAATTTTCTAGCGAATTCGCTAGGTTTTCTATTGACTTGTTTCAAACGTGGATTTCTCTGAATTCTCCTAATTTTTCACTAATTTTTCCAGAATAATTAAACTGAAATTTACAGTGCCCACGGTTTTCTCCATAAAATTATGAATTTCCAGTGACAAGCTTCCTTGAAATGTCAGTGCAAATGTAGCTTGCTAAAAATTCCGAGACCCAAAAAACTCTGAAGTAAGATGATAAAATCTCAATCACCGGGTATTTTCAAAGGTACGGAAATATGCCCCCCCCCCCCTCCCATCTGCACCGAAATTCATAATTTGTCCCGCCTGAATACGATGCGCGATATTATTAGGGGTATTATACCGTCAATAATGGCTTCCATCATTCTGGATTGGATAATCTCCCAAACCGCCGTGTGCCACCGAATGTATTTTGCGGAGGGGAGCTGGCATAATAGACGAGTTCCAAGGCCCAATTAAACCTTCCAGGCCAATTAGAGTATATTACCGCATAGGAAACGATGGCTCGTTTATACAATATTCCGAAGCCGCAAATAGCAATAAATGGATCGCAGTTGCTGAACGCTTCACCCTCTTAGATAATTCAGTGAGCATTATCCTATGTCTGCAGTGGTCAGTGAATTTACCTCTGAGGTATCACGCTGAAGAATATCCCTCGTACTAAAGAACCACTAGAGAAACAGCAATTGCTAGGAATTCTCCCTCGACTCTTCATTCGCTTTCATTTTCAGGAATCAGCACCAATCATTATTTTCGTAATATTTTTGTAATATTATGAGAAGTTGCAGCTTACAATAATTAAGGTTTACTTGTCTTCATTGAAATTTGAAAAATAATAAAATAATTGATAAGTATGAATTTAGAAGAAATGTTATGTAATTGACGTTATCTAAGTATTAAGGCGAGGAGGAAGCCTACATAGGTGTAAAATAAAGAAAACGTTTGTGACACCAAAGAGATGAATAAATTAAAATTAAAAAATACTATTTCAAATATTTATGGCTAAGGCCCGGTTGCACCAGCTTTGGGCAACGAAAAATCACGGAACTGACAATTCGCTCGCCCATTGCGGAATTGACTCAGAAAATTTAAGTGACGGTATCGTAATTTTTCACAGGAAATTCAGATGAAAAATACGGAACGCTCTGGAAAAATTCCGTGACAGTTCCGTAAAATTTCCTACAACCACATTTCGCTGCGGAGTTACGGAAAAGATACGTAATTTTTACTGACTATTTCTCTCCGTGTGGATTATTTACTCGGGAGAGTATCTCAAATTTATCCCAGGAACAAAAAATAAAATTTAATCCCAAGGTTAAATCAGTGTTAATTCAAATGGGGCTACAGGATAAATAAAAAATTGTACTTCGGGTCAAATTTTAAAAACTTATGACCCCTACGATATAATTGATCCCGAGGATAAATTTTACCATGGGGTTTATTTGGATAACAGGGCTTGGCGCAACCGGGCCTTAGCAATTTAAAAATTGTTGGATAAGTAACCAGTTAACTAATACAAAATTTAGCTCAATTTAGAATTGATGATTGTACCGATGTCTGCTCATTTTACAACATTTTTATACACTCTTTCGTCGGGTAAATATGCATGGCTGATAAGTGCAATTTCAGCGAGACCCCGGGGAAGACCCAGAGAAGCGGAAGGCGCGGTGGAGAGAGGAAACTCACAGCTAGCGCTGTAATATTTCTAAATTCAATCTGCTAGCCGGATTGAACGAGCTCGTACAATGTGTATAAAGGGGAGAGGACGAATGGTGAATTTTATGATTCAAACTTTACGACAACTTCCTTACACAAGCGTTTCACAATCTTACGCGTGAAGAATTCACCCCGGGACAGCAGTATACTGAAGCACCACGTGACCAATGCCGGCTAATCCGAATAAACACCCCTACCCCGGGTATTAACACGGCTACACGGAGAGAAATTATCTAGAAAAATTCTAGTACGAATACTGGAAAAAATTACAATCCACCGGCTGTGAAAAATTTCTGTGAATTTTTCCCTGTATTTCAGTGAAAAATTCACATTCTCTCCAATAAAATTTCTAGTGCCGGCATTGGAATTTTTTCCTGGCCGCCACTTTGCGCCTCTTTTTCCGTGCTAGCAGTAGAATTTTTCTAAAAAATTTCTCTTCGTGTAGAAAAAACCGCGTTGGAATTTTTTGTCTGCACTGTTTCATTTTCAATTTTTATTTCGTAGACTGGGTCTCTAATGAATTACAATGGAATTAATTATAATGCAATTGATTGATTACGTTACGAGGCAAACATATGGCGGGAAATGGGGGCAATAACTAAATGATATGAGGATGTAGTTTTTATTCCATTATATTTTTAGTGGTTTGCGCACTTATTATTTGCAAATTACTTGAATTTTCAATCCACCCCCGAATTGAATTGCAAGAACTTTCAGGAAGCAATTGAAAATGCAAGAATATAGGGGAGGGTCGGACAAAATGGGACGTGTTGAGATCTTTTCCAATTGTCAATGTCTTTATTTATAAATAGAGAAATAGAGAAGATAACCAAACGTCCCATTTTGCCCGACTCTCCCCTATTTACCTGGATTTTCCTAATTGTTAGGAATTTTAATGGAAGGATTCGGTGAAATTCCTTGAAACTTCAGTGAAACTGTCACTCTATCGAAATTGTCAACAGTTTTAATTTTCTGTTTTGAATCCATTGAGGATAAAATCAACTGAGGAGTGACTTTTAATTTGAATGTTATGACGTTCATTTGTCAATATTCATTCATTTATTATTTGAAAGGTTCTTAAATTTTTAATCAAACCATGAATATCCGAATTACGCTTAAATCTTAATTAATTGAAAGTTCGAAAATATATGTACCTGGATTTTCCGAATTTTTAGGAATTTTAATGGAAGAATTCGGTGAAATTCGTTGAAACTTCACTGAAACTGTCACTCTATCAAATTTGTCAACAGTTTTAATTTTCTGTTTCGAATCCATTAAGAATGAAATCAATTGAGGAGTGACTTTTAATTTGAATGTTATGAGGTCCATTTGTCAATATTCATTCATTTATTATTTGCAAGTTAATTGAATTTTCAATCATACCACGAATATCCGAATTACGCTTAACTCTTAATTAATTGAAAATTCGAGAACATATGTACCTGGATTTTTAAGACTTTTCAGAAGAATTTGATAAAATCCCTTGAAATTTCAGTGAAACTGTCACGCTATCAAAATTTTTAACAGTTTTAATGTTCTGTTTGTTGTATTGCGAGGTCCATTGGTCAACAATTAATACACAGCCCATTTAAAAGAGCAGTGGTCTAAGAAGGAACGCCATGTTTCAAAATTAACTGAAGGATTCATCGTGACAGATGTATTCAACTCAACATATTGCTGTCAACTACATCATTCTTCAACCACCAAGAAATATTCATTCGGTCATATTAAACTCTACCATTCGGTAATCGTTAACAAACCCTGTTTATTATGAATGTACCGATCTATTAGCGTGTGTACAAAACTAAGAATATAAACCAGAAATAGAAGAAGAAGAAGAATTGTACCCGAAACTAGCAAAT
The DNA here is from genome assembly GCF_001412515.2 of Diachasma alloeum. Lineage (NCBI taxonomy): Eukaryota > Metazoa > Arthropoda > Insecta > Hymenoptera > Braconidae > Diachasma > Diachasma alloeum. The sequence continues at coordinate 282,904 of NW_021683643.1, read as the reverse complement.
GCCTAAGCGTTTCCCACCCCTAAATCCAATTCAACGTCACTCTCCCAAGAATTACAGCAAGACTCTTCCTGAAACTCCCCTTTTTTTCTTCGAGTGTAGATAAAAATATCCACTTGATGCGAGATAAACTATCCCCTCACTTCAATGCTAATTGACGAGATTAATCGTCTGCGCTTGCTTAAGCAGAAGAAGAAGGGCAAAGAATTTTTCCAGAGTAGAACAACTTAATTATGAAAGATCGAGACGTGCTCGGAATCTGGTGAGATAGAGGGGCAAAAAACGTGTGCCGGGAGAGTTTCTAGTCAAGTTGAGAGGGGGAAAAAATAAATCATTGGGTGCTGGTACAACGGTCACAGTCTCTCTCAATCTCTCTCTCTCTCCAATTTTTTTTTGTATCTCCACCACCCGGGATTTTCTCTCTTTCAGTGGAGTGGCCCGCGCCCTTCATCTTCCCCCTTGCTCACCGAACCAACAAGCCGAGGCAACACCGAGGTGGATGGTCAGGGTGAGGGTAAAGCCAGCGAAGCACGACCTCACCTGCCTACCCACTCCAACAAAACCCCCAGGCTACACCGGCCTCTATCGATTCGACACCAGCAACTTGTTGGCTAGCTCCGCATCTCACTGCCGGCTTCCACCCGACCATTTTTTCCCCTCCCTCTGCCACTCGTTTCTCCTTCTTTTTCCCCTTCCGACTTCTTGTCATTTGTTTTTTTCCTTCCATTCCTGTTTTCCTTTCCCTCCTTTTTTATTCTCATCGTTGCACGTTACAGGCGTTTCCTTGCGTCGACGAAAAAATAGATTGAAAGGAAACTCACATTCAATGGCTGACACACACGAGACGCCTATTACTGGGGGAATATCGAATTGGCCAGGGGGGTTAACCACAATCGTTGTTGGAGCCGTCGAAGCGATTTACTCAATCGTCCGGCAGCTCAGCCATCGGTGAAATTCATCGATCGGAAATCGGGGCATTTTCAACTTTAAGGGGAAGGCTGGTAACACTCGGCTGGAGTTTTGATCTTTAGGGGTGGAGGGCGTGGGCTGCAGGGATTTTCGTTTTTGGGTGGGGAAGCCACGTATGAAAAAATCGTATGGAAATTTTCTATACGGATTGCGTACACACTGAGAGAAAAATATGATTCTGCTGACTATATTCCATCACCATCGAATTATAGTCAAAAAGTCTGCAACAATTTTTCACAGGTTACGGTAACTATGGCCGGAGAAGTAATTACTACAATGGAATGTACTCATTGCAACTAGTTTATAGGTCTCCTCACGATAGATTTGTCATGATTACTTTTGAACTTTGGTTAGTTTAACTCCATTTTGATTTGCAAAAATTACGCTTGTGAAGTTACTATAAAGTTATGTGCCGCATACAAAAAAAAATCGTATCGTTCACCAAAACTGCCTCAACTATTTTCTTATTGTAAATCGAACTTCAGGTTTTTCTGTCAGTGCAGAAATTCTGTAGGATTCTATAGGATTCCGTATATGATATTCCGATATTTCTATCCGAATATTTTCTATACAAATTATTTCTATACGTAAATTTTTACAGAAATTTTTGTTTTCATACGTAAGATGTCTAAACGCTCCAGATAAAAGCGTCAGAGAAAAACGAGAAATGTCGCAACTCCATACGAAATGTTTTTATACATGTGGCAGTGGCTCGTATAGGATCAAACCTATAGAAATCGTATAGAAATAATTTGTATAAAAAATATCCGTATAGAAATAACCGAATATCATATACGAAAATCCTATAGAAATTCTATAGTCAATCCGCATAGAAAATTTCTATACGATTTTTCATACGTGAGGGCACGTGGAGGCGATCGAAGGTCACGATTTGAAATCACTAGACTGAAATTTCAGAGATTTTGGAATTTTGTTTGGGGTTTCTGGTCGGGAATTTCGTTTCTGAAGTGAAAATGGTGATATTATTTTAGTCGGAAAAATTTTATAGAACGCATACAGAACGACAACGCATGAACGTTATGTACAGAAAAAGAAATTTATGTACTAAGGGACATAAATTATTATTATTATTATTACAGAACGACAACGCGACGTTTGCTTGGGGCAACACATGATAATTGAAACAATCGGTTTTTTCAATATCGTATTCTTTATTTATTCCATTAGCATCACCTATGGGAATGAATAACATTATAAAGTATAGCAGCTTCTGTTAGTTGATAGCGTCAAATAATACAGTATTTTTTAAACACGAATACAATATAACTTGGCAAGGTTCGGTGACTGAAAACTTTCCACTTATTTTTTTATAGAGGAACCTTTTGAGAAAAAACATCAATTTCCAATGCATCGCGACTTCACACATATTTTTTCTGATCGATTCAATCAAACATCACTCGATAAGTGAATGACACAATAGTTGAAGGCCCTGGGGCATCAGCCAGTTACAAGCTCGCTTTTGGTGCAAAAAATTCTGCTACCAATAAAGCGATAAAAAATATTCTAATTCTCATTAAATTCATTCCGTTTTTCAGAGAGAGGAACAATTTTCGATTTTCAGGAACATGTCACTTATTTTTAGGAGTTTATCTCAATTATTGGTGGTACTGGACACCGATTAGGATAAGTCTGACCATCAGCGATTTTTATCACTGAAATTTGGTGACAGTCCTATCCTATTCTAAAAAGAACATACACTTAAAGTCGGTAACTATCGATATCTCGCAAGTCTGTCACGCTTATTCCTCATTGGTTCGAGTCATCTGAGGCGGCAAATTTAATTCATGATTAATTTAATTTTGAGATTTTCAATTATGATTATTACAATTACAGCGCGCTGTAGCGCGCGTTCGGTCTCGTTCTAAAAAGAACATACACCGTAAGCTGTAGCGTACCACTCATTCCTCGAATTTCACTGGTCGAACATTCCGATCCGCTCGCACGTGTTCGACTTCGGTCCGCTTTCGGTTTTCGTGTCACGATTTGTCTTCAACACGCGCGCTCAAGCGCGCAATCCATCTCGTTTTTTAAAATTTGAGATGAGTTCCTAAAAATTAGGGACAATTATTGATATTACAGGAAATTATTGATAATGTTTCGAAAAATAACGACAAAGTTACTGAATTCCAGAATTTTGCAAGCATTGAGTTATAAAATTGTCAGCAGTAATACCCCAAGAGCTGCAAAATTATCAGGTATTTCCGGATAGCTTCGTTGCAAACAAATGAGGGTGTCAAGTTTTGCAGGTTAAAAAATCCCGAGCGCTTGCGCGAGGGTGCAAGTCAATTTTGACTATTGACCAGTTTTCAACGAATATCTCAGAATCTAAGGGAGATAGTAAAATTTTCCTCATAACCTTTTTTGTAGAGACGATTAAGAGCTCCAACAAAGGTAATTACGAAAATTTCGCTATCCCCCTTAGATTCGGAAATATTCCTCAAAAACTCAACTGGGAGATAAGTCGACTTAAACCGTTTTACCACTGCGCTATTGAATTCAACCTCACAACATCGAACATTGAGTGAAATTTCAAGAAATTTGTGACAGTGTAGTGAATTCCGAAAAATTGGAGATGTATGTTTAAAAATTAGGGATGGATCGCTGAAGATCAGTGACATGTCTCTGAAAATCAATTTTTTTCCTCTGTGGTTTACGATTTCTCGAGGCAATTCCTGGAAGGCCGCTGCGCTGCACAATTGCTAGACTTCAAGGGTAATTTAAACATGAGTTTGAATAGGTCTATTGATCGCTGAAATTGATGGGCCGGAAACCTGTAAATTTTGCCATCTTAAGTAGACGGAAGGCAACATCTGTATTGGACGGTGTATTCTTGGATAAAATACCCCTTTGTTTGGAGGATTGGCCTCGGATTTGATCGAGCATAACTGACCCTGAGTTTTTGTTACGGTTGAGGGGACTGCAAGGAGCACTTAGACTCTCCAACCTGCCACTCTGGAGTTATCATAAGGAGGATACTCGAGGGGGAGAAATTCATGAAATTCTCGAGTGAGCTGCATTGTATATTCTTCATTCCCCGAGAGGTAAGCTGGATGAACTTGATGGTCCTGACGAGCTGGTGGGGTACAGAATTTTCGTTAAGGACCAGCTTGGAATGAAGGAAAATACAAAGTTTTGAGATCCAGAGCTTTGTGGAGCGAAGAATTGGTGATGACTGTGGAAAAATAAAGAGGATAGAAAAATATTCCTGGGATGCCACTCTTTGTTATAATGAATCGGGTGGGGGTGGGATTTACTTCAGGGTTGCCGAGGTATCGTTGAATTTCATTCTTCCGTTGAGCTTCAAGACGAAGCGAAGCGAAATGAAGTGCCACCACGCTCGATGAGGATTCATCCATTAGGTACAATGGGAGGAAAACTCATCACTTTTATTCTTGTTCGTTTGTTTTTCCTCCTGTTTTTGTAATATGGAAAAACTTGCATGGTTAAAAGCCGAAGCGTCGTGAGGCACAAACGGACGGTATAAAGCATTCTCAACGGTGTTTCAACTACGCCGGGCGGAGGGGCGGGGGGGCTTTTTCTCTTCGGCATTATTTACAGCCGTTGAACGCGCATTTCATCGATCCGTCTGCCATCGTATCCCCCAGGTAGACTGTTACTATCACAACCAATCGTCAATTCTTCTTTTCATATTGAGGAGAAAAATTTTTCATGCCAGTTTATACTCTGGTGAATACGTTCACCTTTGGTGAGGGAAATACCGGCGCTTGTGTCAAAGTGTTATCATAAGTTGTGGGGATTCAATTCGGTGTTGGTTGAAGGAATTTTTAGAAAGTCATGGTCATGCGAGTAGATGAGAGGACATCAATAACTGACTAACACATTGGAATTCATCGCTGTTTTAGAAAATTATCGTCTTAAAAAAAGAATGTACCGTTTTTTGTCGGCAATCTATTCCGCCATGCTTGACTTAGGATTATTTCCATCTTATTTCATTCCATATTTTATTAACAAAAATATATAGGGGAGGGTGGGGCAAAACGGCCCCCCTTCAATTGTCAATAACTTGTGAATGGCATTGTGAAAATTCTCAGTTTCAACTTCATTTTGAAGATAATTTTTCATTCTTCAAAACGAGCTCTAACTCATCCCAATCGGATTATTGAATCGGAAAATATTGACAATTGAAGGGGGACCGTTTTGCCCCATCCTCCCCTATGTAAGTAGGAGAAAATTAAAAAAAATTTTTTTAGAAAAAAATATCTTGATTTTATTCATCTCCACTTCCAATAACACAAGCGGAATTGAAGTGGAATTCAATGCTTAATTAATTCATGATACAGTCCTTTGAAATATGATAAAATATAGAAACAATGTCATACACTGTAAAAATTTTTGTGTTAAATTGACACTGAGCGGTGTTCCAAGAAGTCCATGCCGGATATTTTACCGCGTATAATCGTTCCATTCCTTCTCCTCATCCTGTTAGAACTTGCATTATTTCCAAAAATTCGTTACTCTTAAAAACAATATGAACAACACGGAGAGAATTTTTATAGAAAAATTCTAGTACGAGTACTGGAAAAAAGTACAATCCAGTGGCTGTGAAAAATTCTAGTGCTGTTAAGGTAAAATTTCTTGGTATTTTTGTGAAATTTTCACAGAAATACGGGGAAAAATTCACCTTTTCCCCAATTTAATTTCTAATGCTCTTTTCCCGTGCTAGCACTAGAATTTTTCTAAAAAATTTCTCTCCGTGAATGAATGAATATTAGTCATTTGTGATAATTACTTAGCTTAGCCTGAAACCACATTTACATTTACATTTCATGCGCGCGCGACCTTTCCCTGGTACAGAGAAAAAAGTTGAACCTTTTCTTTATAATTACACTGTTAGGAAAAAAAAGAAATTTAATGGACAGTTGACTACCAATTTTCAGGACAGCGGTACTGAATGGTATTTAGGGGAAAAATCATGAAATTTCAAGTTTCACTAAAAATTCAAGAATATATTCACCAGAATTTTCTGGTTTTCTATTTATTTTCAGGAAAAAATGGAACAGAAATTTACAGTTCTGTTTGATTTTTCCACAAAGTTCTGAATTTTCAATGACAAAATTTCCTGAAATTTCAGTAGAATTGGAACACGATAAAAATTTCCGCAAAATTCAGACAAAAATTTTTGACAGTGTATCTGTAAAATTGCGCAAATTTTACTATGCATGAAGGTAATCGTGCAGAGAAATGCCAAATCAATAAAATACTTCTTTTGGAGGATATCTCACGAATCGTTCGGCACAAAAAAACACATCTACGAATGCAAAAATTACTGTTCCCTGTACAGTAAAATTTCTCAACGCGTTTGGTACGAAAACATTCTCCACTACAGAAAAATTTCTACACATCTGTGAATTATTACGCAATATCGAGCAGTTAATTACGTACAGTGAAAGAATCGTTGATGAGATTACAGTGCCATCACAAATTACAATTTGCGAATTGCAATGACAAATTACTTCGTTTATACAGAAAAAAAACAATTCTTTGAATATGAATGGAAACATAAATGTTATCAAAATTTTGTAATTGAATGGAGCATGAAAAATTAATCAGCCTTTGAATGACAATATTCTCTTTATCTAGACTAACTCAATGTTACAGATTATCGGATAACTGTTGGAAACACTGGGTCGCACCGACTCTCTCTCGCTGATGTAATGGCTTTCCGAACAGCCTCGGGGTAACAAGTTGTATCATGACGTTTAGTTTCGGAACATTAAAGAGCCTGACCTGAAGGCCGAAGCCCTTTGTATCTATTTTGAGTTAGCTCTCAATATAGTGGAGTGCAAGAAATTAGGGTTGGCAAGTTTTCAGAACATAGACCGATAATATGCTGGAGGGGCCTTATTAGATTGGATCATTATTAGAGATTCGTTGCGTGGGTTTAATGATTCTCCTTTAATTTAACACTACGATATTTTATGATTCGTTTAGTAAAAAATGATTTCTTTAAATGCAAAGTTACGGTTCCCTACACTGAGAGAAAAACAAATACGTTGTCAAACAAGTCTTATTTGGGCCTACAAAATCGCTATTTGAAAATTACCAAAACAGAATTTGTTTGGTTCGAATTTGAAAGTCTCAAACATGAATAATTGCTCTGCTTTCGACAGCAACGAAATTTTTGTCTCAAGAGCCAGATAATTCACACCAGACGGTGCCTTCTCAGGATGAAAATATCTCATATAGAGGAAAATTTATCAACAAATATTTTATCCCTAAGTTACAAGATTGCTATCATATCATTATTATTGTTTCATTTAAGGGTTCATTTCAGTATCGAAGCGGTAAACCGAGTTGAGTCGATTTTGTCTATTGACCAGTTTTTGACGAATATCTCGGAAACTAAAAGAGATAGAAAATTTTTTGTCAAGGTATTTTTTGTAGAGCCACTTGAGGGTTATAAAAAAGTTTATGCGAAAAATTTTGCTATCTTTTTTAGATTCCGAGATATTCATCAATATTTGGCCAAAAGTAAAAATCGACTTAAGCCGGTTTACCACTTCGCTACTGATTTGCTGTCTGCGATTATTAGACAGCCGAAACGAAAAACTACTATCCCTTGTTTTGCATAAAACAGAAATTTTTCGGGAGCAAAACACGTATGGGAGTATCGAATAACGAAGGAGTAGTGCTAGAAATGACATTTCTTGCGTGTCAAATTCACTCAGAGAATGAAATTTTTTTTGAACTACTATATCTATTTTTGGGACAAAAACGTTCCATTCCGGCGCACTCTCTGCATGTTTGGCACAAAAAATCCCTTTTTGATAATTGTCAAAAAACTCTTTTCTTGGCACAAGTAAGATTATTTGAGAACTTTGTCGTTTTTGTCTCAGTGTACAGTAGTTTCCCGCACCTGCACAGTGGTTCGTAAAAAGACTTCTTCTCTGTTACAGGGAAATTCATAGACATTGGGTTTTATAGAGATAATCAAAAAGCTTTTTCATCTGTGTAAAAATACCTAGCGAATTCCGTAGAAATTCTGCAGCTTATCTGCCAAATACTAAACAAAACAGATACGTGAAATAAATAATGAATGAAAACTGATCTACGACGGAAAATTAACCGAAAACAAAGTTATAACAATGTAAATAATTCATAAGATTCATTTGTAGTAATTATTTTATATTTTGGCCCTAGGGGATCTTTTGTGTGTCAGGGAAATGATGAATTGCTTCTCCTCTATTCTATTTTATCTCCGCGTTTTTTCTCAATAGAAATGTTCAATGGAAAATATTTTATATAAAAAAATCAATCAAACTCGATTCATCTGTACGGCTCATTCCATTGACGCATTTTCTATAAAAATTCTTCAGCTCGAATTTTCCAAGTTCTTCTCTTTGATAATTTCAATGAAAAAAGGAGAACAAAAAAAGTGGAAAAAACTTGGAAAATTCATGTTGAGGAATTTCTGTAGATAAAAGTGCGCAGTAAAACTGTGGAATGTTTCAATAGAACCGATCAAAAACCAGCAGAATTTTTAATAGTTCCATTGAAATCCCATCAAATCAGTAGCAAAGCGGTAAACCGGGTCGATTTTGCCTATAGGCCAGTTTTTGACGAATATCTCGGAATCCAAAAGAGATAGAGAAATTTCTGTCATAACTTTTTTTATAGAGCCAGTTGAGGGTTATAAAAAAGGTCATGAGAAAAATTTTGTTATCTCTCTTAGATTCCGAGATATTCATCGAAAACCGCGTCGCCACTGAAATTATGTTTTATCAATCATTATTAACAGATTCCTCAATTTGAGGAAACGAGGGAACGAACGACTGCAATGCGCAGTCAAATTTCGAGTCAAATACCGAGCACTTCAATTTTTTTCATTTCATATACGTCTTTTGAATCTTAAACAGGAAAAAAATGGAATTCAATAAAATTTTCCATCGAATTTGCCAGCTTTTTTCTACGAAATTTTTTCGTGTGTGAAACGTCAAATGATTATCCTCCAAATCTCGTCGGTTCATACATCAATTGTCTACCTCGCTACATCCCCTCCAACTATTTTTATAATTCTCCGCAAGGTACAGCTGTATCATTCGAGCAACGAGTGATGGCTGTGCGCTCTGGCATCCGGAATTGCCGGGATGAATAATGCAACGTTGCTACCACTCGTCCGGCAGCACTGGGTGGGTGCCTTAGCCAGAGACTTTCAGATGTCCCTAATAGGAGAAGCAACAGACAGTCTGTCGCCGGATGCTCAGTACGATCCGAGAATAATCATTCTTTTGTTGATTGAGCAATCTCTCGGGCAATTAGAGAAGGTGAGCCCACATCAAACGAAACTGGTCAGCCATTTGTCCTCACAATAAGGATGGCGAGGGGGGGAGGGGGGAGGGAATATTGACTTTGCTGTACAAAGGGAAATTATTCACTGAATTCACTTCATGATGCTCGACGCCAAACGACTTTGAAGTTTCAGTTGGAAGGAAAGGGTTCGTTCAAGTAACATTTCAGGGAATTGTTCGAGGACTTCGTGAGGTTCTCCCGATGGTTCTATATTATACTTGGAAATTGTTTCCGGGGAATGCTTGCTGTGGAAGAATTCCAGGCATGTCGTACTTTGCCTCTGGATTCTATCAATTATTCCCGCTTGCGTCCAGTGGAGAGTGGTTTCAAAATTTCCGAATGTTGAAGGAACAAGACAGGTTTGTGGAATTAAGTCTACGGTAATTCAAGAGTATTTCTTATCGAGACTACACTATTAAAAAATTTTGTCTGAAATTTCCAGTAGAGTTTTTAGAAATTTTTATCGAATTTAATTACCACTGAAGTTTGAAGGGATTTCGTCATTGAAAATTCAGAATTTCGTGAGAAAATTGACGAGAACTGGAAATTTCAGTTCCATTTTTCCCTGAAAAGGAATAGAAATCCAGAAAATTCCGGTAAATATATTCTTGAATTTTGACGACAGTGACACTGAATGCGATTTAGGGGTAAAAAAATCATTAAATTTCAGATTTCACTCAAAATTGAATGTAATTTGGCACTGAATATTCATATTTGATTGGAAATTCAAATAAATTAAGGATTTCTCGTCTGTTGCTGCTTAAAATCCTGAAATTTCACTGAATTTTCAATAAAACCTGAAAGTTCATGATTTTTTTCCCTTAAATCGCATTCAGTGTCACTGTCCCGAATATTTTATCATTGAATGTGTTCATTGAAAATTCCAATACGTTGCGGAATTCTCGTCTTAATTCTGCTGAAATATCAGGTATTTTATTGCTTTTTCAGTGAAGTCTGAAATTTCAACAACTAGTTGTGGAAATTCACCAAATAATTTTCTCCGTGTGGGAATAATTCAATTGAAAAAATACGATATTAAAAAAAAAATTCTGTCACTTAAATGGCTATTTGAAAAAAATAATTTGTGTACTCTCAAACCCAGAAAGCCATTTTCTCAGCACAAAGTATTTCTCGGATACAAATTGCGATGTTTTCTATCTTGATCGGTGATAATTCACTCGAATTACAAAATGATTCAGCCAGGGTCAACTATCCTTCCGGAAAATTACAGACAATACAGGAAGTCATAATTGTTAATTTCTACTTTTGTTCTTCATCGTGACGTCTAGCAGTTAGCAGGTACAATCAGTTGTAGTGTCCAACTCGAGTTAAACATTTATCCACGACCCCTCGGTATTATGAGAATGATGGAGCTGGTGAACTGTGACACAGGGAATTCATGGAGGGGCCGTGGATGAAGCGGCTGCCGCTGTTAATTAAGAGTTGGTACATACACCCGACGAATTATTCTTGGTCTTCAGTGCTGGAAATGTAACAGCTTTGGCGGTCGCCATTGTTTCTAATTAAATTAACGTTGGCCGTGGTGAGATTGAGTGAGAAATCGGGAGAATCAAGCAACCAGGTAAACGGCGTGGGGTAAACAACCTCGCTCAATCCGCTTGAATTGTGGATGTGCGTTCGGGTAGTGTGCAAACCCATGGCTACACAACCAGCGATGATTCTAGCATTTCAGGACTCTGTCGAGAGTAATATAGGGTATTTTGATGGTGATATTTCAGCGCGGAGCGGAAGCAGATTTTCGCGGAGTATTGTTAGTAATTCAGAAACTTGATGAGATTGAACGCTCCGGATGTCATTGAGAAGGCAGAGAAATTTCATTCGGAATCTAATTATCGCCATACCGGTCTTCATCGGAATGTCATAAAATTCATCCGGTAGAGTGGAAGGTTTCTCATCAGTATCTCTAAAAATACAGATCCCGGGTGGATTAATTTTAATGCAGAATTGAAGAGGTAAAAATGAAATGGGTTTAGAATAAAAAAAATAATTTTTTAGAAGTGAGAACATTTTATTTGATGGTATAGAAGTATTCTCTATAGTTTTCTATCCCCGACATTATAGATTTTGAGATTTTCAATCGCAAAATTAGTCAATAAAATTGCGTGAGAAAAATTAGAAGGAATTCTCTAATTCGGGTTTTGCAAAAGATGACTTTTTTTATGAACCTTCTGTTCTCGTGAATAAATAAAGGAAATTGTTGAATATGGACATGTTTTCTGCGATTTCAAAAATTAGTCATTTAACCATTATTGATAAAAAAAATGTCGTAATCTTCGAAAACTATAATTTTTTTATTAGTCTATGAGTCTTTCTGAAGAATTATTCTTTCTAATTTTGTTTTCACATCCGTAAAATATTTCTTAAGAGTTCAAAATGAACGATCAACTCTATACTTTAAAGTTCAGATAATAAAATAATAAAATTGAACTACAGAAAAGGCGAACTTATTCGGATATGTTCCAAACCATTCTGTCTCGTTAAAGAACTCGAGAAATTCGAAAATTATAATTATTCCTATAGATAAGACAGAAAAAATAAGCTTATTCTGAATTCAAAATTAATTTTCGAGATTTAATCGATTATTTTCTAGATTTGTTCGATTAAAATTGAAATTAAATTTCTATGTTATCAAAGAAATAGCTTGCAATCACATCAAGTGCTCAAACAACAATGAATTTTAATTATATTGTCTCTCCTCATTTAATTTCTTCCTTTCCAAATGAGTAAATATTCCATTACTAAATATTGAACAAATATTATATGATCCTAGTAACGCCTTTCCTTCCTGTATAGTCAATTCTCCAATCAATTTTCAACTAAAGAAAGCAAATTGTTTGGACACGCTCAAGGCCATTTTATCTTGAAGAACTTTTGAAAATTGAAGAATACAATTATTGCTATTGAAAAAAAACAGGAATTCCTTGTCCAACAGAAAAAGAGACGACCCGTTTACGTATATCGAATTGACAATTAATTTTCCAGATTCACTAAATTAATTTTAATTTAAATTAGAATTAAATTTCCTTTTTTATTAAAAAAAAACAGCCTGCAAACTCATCAAGTTGTCAAACAATAATTAATTTTAATTCGATACGTCGGAAAATATTGACTCGACCCCAGTGATGCCCGCTCCTCCTTGTATATTCAACTGATTCCCCATTATATTCACCGTTCACCCAAACTGCAAAAAAAGACTTCCATAAATGGTAAATTGAGTCGTTGAATGTAATCCGGGTCACCAAAATTCGATTATCGAAAAGAGTCATACGAAAATGCAGAAAAGGTATGTGTGTCCCGGGATATTCCACATATCTACCCAAGGGAGGTCTCTCGATCGATGACACGCGAAGCCCAGCACAGACCACCGTCTTCTCCCACTGTCGCAGAAATAACCCATATCTATTTCCGTATTTTACGTCACGATGCCATTGACAAATTCCACCGAATTCACGTGGCATAGTGCACGATACGTACTACGTCAATGTCCCATGACCGAGAACTTGAATTCCGTATAATTTCATCAGTCAGTTGTGGGTGATAGATAACTAGAGCCACTTGTTCAATATCCGCAGTGAAAATTGAACGCAATAGAAAATTGTGGATGGAGGAGCTTGCTGGAGGCTTCAGCTCTGCACGACTATATTGTGAGATTCAATTCGGATATGAAATCATTCAATTTACCAACTGTGAGTTCAGAGGATGCAATCTATTTTGTCGTTTGGGACAAACAAGAAATTATTTTGTGTTCTATTTCAATGTCTTTATCATCCTCGTTATTATGATTTATATTATTATGATCTGTACTCATAAACAAATTATTTTCAGACTCGTGTGATTGCAGTCCTCGGCTTCGCCTCGATCTGCATCCCTCATACTCGTCAGAAATTTTTTTTTCGGCCTTGTGACGAAAATAGTCATTTTTTAATATTTATTTTTGATTCAAGTATTATCATCTTTTTTCGTTCCTTGAAGTCCTTCTCGACACTTATTTTCAAACTTTAGAGCTTTCAATTTAACCCTAGTCTACCGAATAGTTTATAATGATTTTATTATTTACTCTTCGAGGATGTGAATTCGATACATTCAACCCTTCGGAAACGTTTGAAAGTATAGTTTAGAAGAAAAATGGAACAACGAAACAATTTGAAGACTGCAATTTTTACAATTTATGAACAATAAATTTTCGACGGTAAATATAATTTTTTTTTAATCGTAAAGAATGAGTTCATCTTTGAAAATTCACCAGTAATCGATTTTTTGCGGAATGTATTTGACGCTGTTATTCATGAATTTTTCAAAAAAATGTCATCAAATTTAATTGACAAACATGAATAATATTGTCAAAGGTACTCGCATATCCTCGAGAATAGCATAAGAATACTCGTAATACAAGAGTTACCTGTTTCTCTGTTAAATTGAGAGCAATTTAGAGGTGAAATAATATTGAGAACAAATTTATTGCTCTCATCCAATAAATTTGTTATTTTAAGTTACACATTCGCCTACCCCAAATTAATAAAAAGTCCACTTGTTGAAAGTAACTTGACTGATAAAAATTTTATGTTTCATCCTTTAAACTATCCAAACATAGACCACTGACTTTCAGAAATTAGTGAGTTGTAACCATTAAATTAAATTAAGGGATCACAATGAAACTCGTTAAGACTAACCCCAGTATGTCCAATTTTCCGTGTTGTTAAAGTAATACAGCACGTTTTAAGAACTCGCTCTCATGATATTAATATTGACTAAAATTGAATATCATCAATTGTCAAACGTACTTGGATATCCTCGAGAATAGAACAAGAATACTCTTCTTTCAAGAGTTATCTTTTTCTCTGTTAACGTGAGACCAATTTATAGGTAAAATTATGTTGACCAAAAGCATTGAATTAGTGCAATAAATTTGTGATTTGAAATCACTCAATCACTTACCCCAAATTAATAAAAAGTTGACTTGTTGAAAGCAACTTGACTGGCAAAATTTTTATTTTAAACCCCTTAAACTCTCCAAACGTAGACCAATGACTTTCGGAAACTGGTGAGTTGTAACTATAAAATTAAATTAACCGATCATAATTAAACTCATCAAGACTAGCCCCAATGTATCCAATTTTCGGTGCTTGCGAAGTAATACAGCACGTTTCAAGAACACGCCCTCATGATATTAATATTGACTAAAATTGAATATCATGAACTGTCAAAGGTACTTGGATATCCTCGAGAATAGAATAAGGATACTCGTTATTCAAGAGTTATCGTTTTCTCTGCTAAATTGATATTAATTTAGAGGTAAAAAAAATTATATTGAGAACAAATTTATTGAATTCGTGTAATAAATTTAGAACAACAAATTTATTGAATTACCCTGAGAGAAAAATCTGAAGTTCGATTTACAATAAGAAAATCGTTGAGGCATTTTGGTGAACGATACGATTTTTTTTTGTATGCGGCACATAATATTATAGCAACTTCACAAGCGTAATTTTTGCGAATCAAAATGCAGTTAAACTAACCGAAGGTCAAAAGTAACCACGACAAATCTATCGTGAGGAGAACTATAAAATAGTTGCAATGACTACATTCCATTGTAGTAATTACTTCTCCGGCCATAGTTACCGTAACCCATGAAAAATTGTTGAGGACTTTTTGACTATAATTCGATGGTGATGAAATATAGTCAGAAGATGTATATTTTTCTCTCAGTGTAGTGCAATAAATGTGTTGTTCTAAATCACTCAATCATCTACCCCAAACTAATAAAAAGTTGACTTGTTGAAAGCAACTTGACGGGCAAAATTTTTATTTTAAACCCCTTAAACTCTCCAAACGTAGACCAATGACTTTCGGAAACTGGTGAGTTGTAACCATAAAATTAAATTAACAGATCACAATGAAACCAGACAAGACCAGCCCCAGTGAGTCCAATTTTCGGTGCTGTTAAAGTATTACAGCACGTTTTAACGACTTGCCCTCATAATTCCACTCACTACTTTTTCTATTAAATGTTTACCGCAGTTTCATTACGTTGGCATACTTATCAACTATTAAAATTCGCCAGTTTTTTTCTCTCCCTCTCTATTTTCTTCCCCCATTTCTCTCTTAGTGGTTATTGAAAGATTTTATCGTGCAGTATAACTGTAGCATTGGTATTTGAAGTTTTTATGTGGCGTGAGGAATAACTGTTTGAGGCTTGCGTAGGGTGCTACCACCGCGACCGGTAGTCATGCTATAGAAATAAACTCGATGGGAGCGAAAAGCTCGACTACAACAATTTAATACCCCGATGTTTTATTATTTTCTCATTTTATCCCCTTGCGTGTCGATTTTCCCAGACTAAAACGGCGAATTTCTGTATAAAAATTCAGCAATTGCCCGCAGCGAGGAACAAGAACAATAATCAAGGGTCCCACTTCGTGACTCTGACTCCATTATCATAATCCTAACTAGCGCTTTATAGAAACGTAAGTCATATTACTCACTATATGTCGCAAGAATTGTAAAAATTATAAATACTCACACTGAATTTAGTGTGAATTTAGTGTTGATTTTGAAAAATCAACTCCAAATTTGATTGAATAAATAAATTAAACTTAATTATTTTCATTTATTATTAAGAACTGTCCGAATATGTAATTAAGGATATCCAAGTATCTCTTACAGTTTGGCACAGACCGTACTATTGATTCGACCATTTTCAATCATTAAATTTATCAATTCAGTTGCGCGAGAAAAATTGGGAAAAAATCGTGAATGTTCAGCGTCATGCAAATTGTATTTTGCACAGAATTATTATTTTTTCAAACATTCGTTGTTTATAAGTAAACGAAAGAAATTGTTTAAACTTTCGGAAAACTTTTTTCTTTAATTCTGAATGGGAATAAATTTTTTACCGTTCCAAATAAATAATTTTATGGCGGAAAATTGATTCCTTATAAATTAATTGTAAAAAATGCTGGTAATTCTCAAAGATTACAATTTTTAAATTACTCAATCAATTTTCCTCTAAAAGAAAACTGTTTAATTTCTTTTCAGATTTAAAAAATGTTTTCTAATCGTTCAATATCGGAATTCAAATTCAGACCTCCAAAGTGTAAATAATAAAAACATTGTAAAATGTCCGAAAACTTAAGATCAATTAGGCTCAAATGAAATCATTGTAATCAAAAATTATTTAAATATTATTAGAAATATTTAAATATTTTGAAAACTCGACTCGCTGAAACTCCCCGTGCATAATATTAACATTATGTTTATACATAAGTAATTGAAATTGTTCAAACTTTCGGAAACCTTATTTTTAAAAATTCTGAACATAAATATATTGTAAACAAAAAATTTTACGGCGAAAAATTGATTGTTCATAAATTATTTATAAAAAATGATCGTAATTTTCGAAAATTACAATTTTTGAATTATTTCACCCATCTTCCTTTAAAAATAAACTTTCTAATTTTTGTTTCAGATTTTATTAAAAAAGTTTTCTAATCGTGAAATATCGAAATTCAAATTCAGACCTGTAAACTTTAAATAATAAAAGCATTGTAAAATGTCCGGGAATTAGGGTCGAATCGGACTTAAATGAAATCTCTGATGTTCGATTACAAAAGTAGAAAAGCTTTCACTGGAGAAAAAACCTCCAAAGTACTTGGATATCCTCAACCGCCCGCTATTTATCCCCTACCGTAATTCCTGATGGATTTCGGTCTTGCTCGAAGGTATCGTGTACATAACGGTAAGACCCAAACTGCAGGCCACATTGACCACGACTGATTAAAGCCAGCGCAACGAGATCACCAACTCTCGTCGGAAACTGTATCGAGCTGGTTACGACACAAACTATACCTTTCCCATTTGGCTGAGGGAGAGAGGGTTGTGCCAAGAACGTCGTTAATTTGTCCCCAACAGAGTTTACCAACTTGGTGGCAATTTCGCCCGGTCTTGTATTTCAAAGCTGTTGTCTCAATCACTCAACTTTGGTTAATTCTAAATATTTTCTCTGCATCGTACAGCCCCTGTTGAAAATTTTTGGTTGAAATTTCCGGTACACTTCTTGAAGATTTTAGTTCTAACGAAATTTTACGGAATTTCGTCATTGAAAATTCAAAGTTTCATGGAAAAATCAAAGGAAGTTATAAATTTTACTCCGTTGTCCCGGGAAATTTACTAAATGTGAGGGTGATTTGTAGTGAAACTGTTAAATTTACCCTGTATCCCATCAAAAATTATCCCGGTGAACGTGAATAGTTACTCCAATTTTTTGTATAATGTTTCTGTAATGGAGAAAGATTTTTACCGAATACATTTGGTGCAAATTCACTTCCGCCCGTCCCCATGACCTTCAGACGTGTGCAAAATAATCCTCTGCCGGTGTGGAAAATTTTACTAAACATTAGGATATTTTTTGCATCCATAGATGTATTTTTTACCGAGAAAATCCAAAGATATCCACTAAATATCAGTATTTTTTCACTGAATTACATTTCGCTTCACGATTACCATTCGTACAGTAAAATTTGTCACGATTTTCGAGGTATTTTGATCCAACTTTTCTCTCAGTGTGAATATTCAGTACCAAATTACATCGGACTTTCAGTTAATTTGAAAACCGAAGCATAATATTATAATATTACAACTATAATATTATTTATAAAAAAAACCTATCATTATATTTTACTGAAAAGAATGATTATTATTTAAAAATTTTGTTTGCATTTACACACTGAGAGAAAAATATAATTCTTCTGACTATATTCCATCACCATCGAATTATACTCAAAAAGTCCTCAACAATTTTTCATGGGTTACGGTAACCATGACCGGAGAAGTAATTACTACAATGGAATGTAGTCATTGCAACTATTTTATAGTTCTCCTCACGATAGATTTGTCATGGTTACTTTTGAACTATGTTTAGTTAAACTGCATTTTGATTTGCAAAAATTACACTTGTGAAGTTACTATAATGTTATGTGCCGCATACAAAAAAAAATTGTATCGTTCACCAAAACTGCCTCAACTATTTTTTTACTGTAAGTCGAACTTCAGATTTTTCTCTCAGTGCAGATTCCATTGGTTTTATTCATCAAATTGTGAATTTTCAATGACGAAGTTCCTTGAAATTCCAATGGAACCGTCGCTCGATTAAATATCAATAAATTCCAGTAAAAATTTTTGAACGGTAAATCCTGCAAGATTCCCCCTTTGCGTTTTATTGAACCTCTCACGATCATCCTAAATTCCCTCATGATGGTCGCCCCGAGGCATAAGCCACCGCTGAAGCTACGCGAAAATCACGCTTTAAAATGTATAAAACAAAACAGGGGGTATTGAATCAAGTGGAAAATGGACTGGAAATGAGAGCGGGAGAGGAGTAAAACTTTTGTTTCTTTCCGCGAACCCGTTACACGGTCTCTGTTCCCATAAAAGGTAAAGAGCGAAGAGTTCAGGCATTAAAGATGCAGTGGAACTATCGCTACAAACCCCCATTCGTTGTCTCTCCTTCGCTCTATTCCACCCCGCTGCTCTCTGGACAAAGTTTCCTACGCGAACAATTGTTTTTTGCCTCGGCTATCAGTTGTACCTAAGTGAAACCCCTGTAGATGAGGGACATGAATCGGGAATAGGTAAGTGGAATGAGAAGTTGTAAATCTGGGTATGTCTGCTTTAGTGTCGCTATGAAAGTTTAATTGGCGATTTGCTTGGTGTAATGGAAATGTGGAGATGTATCGTTGGGAGAAAAATTTATCTTTGTTGGATTGACGAGTCAGTTGGGAGGAATGAATCTCAGGTGGCTTTGAAAATCGTTATTCGAATATTGTTTTCATCGCTTGTGCGTAAAGTGGTTTGCGCAGCCGGAGCGTGTCTCACCTTGTGATGAAAAATAGGGTTTGACAGTACCAGCAAAAGTGTTCTTTGACCCTGAATTACTACATTCCATTGTAGTAATTACTTGTCCGGCCATAGTTACCGTAACCCATGAAAAATTGTTGAGGACTTTTTGACTATAATTCGATGGTGATGGAATATAGTCAGAAGAATTATATTTTTCGATAATTTTTGCAGCCATAGATGTGTTTCTTTCCGAGAAAATCGTAAGATATCCACTGACAACCAGTATTTTTTCATTGAATTTCATTTGGCTGCATGATTACCTCGTAGAGTAAAATTTACAGGATCCAAACGCCAAAAATAATCAATGGAATTTCATAGCGAATGTGATTCATCGTATCCTAGGATTTGAAATCGAAACGACCAAATTAATTGGAAATGGTCCTTCACTTGAAAATTTGTTTGGAATGAAGGGATTTTCTCTGAAGAAAAATATGATTCTTCTGACTATATTCCATCACCATCGAACTATAGCCAAAATGTCCTCACCAATTTTTCATGGGTTACGGTAACTATGGCCGGAGAAGTAATTACTACAATGGAATGTAG
>NW_021683643.1:248845-263030 GCF_001412515.2 Diachasma alloeum | reverse complement strand
AAATGAGGAAACGATGACTCATGATACACTTTTATAGAACGGTAGGATAATTTTTATCAAAAATTTCTCTCCGTGCATAAAGAGTTTCATTCCCGTCCAATTCCGTCACAAACATGTATTTTCAGAACCGATAAATCATTTTCCATCAGCGATATAAATCGCGAATTATTAAAGCTCGTTAACACTGCATTATCCCGATGAAGAGCAGGTGGAACTCGGAGGGAAAACGGGAGACGGGAGTCAACGAAATAACTTGCAAGTTTAATCAAGCCCGACGGAAATGACGTTTTGAATTGTTAATCCGAGTGTTGCTCATACCCCGGGATAATGAGATACAGTAACACGTGGTGAATGTAGAAATGCCACCACGATGTTTCCGTCAGATTTTTGTCAGGTTCAAAAAATCCCAGTCTACACTGCAAAAATACCTATTTTTTTGCAGCGTACACGGAGAGAAATTTTGGATAAAAATTATCCTACCGTTCTATAAAAGTGTATCATGAGTCATCGTTTCCTCATTTCTATCCCGACATTTAGTAAAAATTAATATATGATGATCAAATTTTATTCTACGTTTGAGAAATTTTATCCTGACGCATAATAATTTTTACCCATCCAATCCAATAATTTTTATGTAGATAAAAATGAAAATTCTAGAGCGGTTGGTAAATTGTACCCTACCGGTACAGTAATTTTACTCTGCCGGCACGGTAATTTTTATTTTTATCAGAATANCTCCGCTAATTAACGCATCTTCAATGAAATATCCACGAGTTTACTAACTTCCAACAAAAAATCATAGCAATCAACAGAAATATTTTACACACGGAGAGAAATTTTTGATAAAAATTATCCTACCGTTCTATAAAAGTGTATCATGAGTCATCGTTTCCTCATTTCTATCCCGACATTTAGTAAAAATTAATATATGATGATCAAATTTTATTCTACGTTTGAGAAATTTTATCCTGACGCATAATAATTTTTACCCATCCAATCCAATAATTTTTATGTAGATAAAAATGAAAATTCTAGAGCGGTTGGTAAATTGTACCCTACCGGTACAGTAATTTTACTCTGCCGGCACGGTAATTTTTATTTTTATCAGAATAAAATTTCTCTAACGTAGAATAAAATTTGATCATCATATATTAATTTTTACTAAATTTCGGGATAGAAGTGAGGAAAGGATGACTCATGATACACTTTTATAGAACGATAGGATAATTTTTATCAAAAATTTCTCTCTGTGTAGCTAATGCATTGCAAGTGCGATGATGTGAATTGATCCTAAAGAGGATTCATTGATCGCGTGAATAAATTCGCAGGTTGCAGCGATGGATTCGCGACTGGGGGAGGTTCTTGGAGCCTATGATGAGCTGGGAAATGTAGTTAATCTATAATCTTGAGACTCTAATTGCGGAGATTGCGGTGGCACTCGAGGGAAGGCAAAGTTCGAATATTGGAGGATACATAATACGTATTTCATCCACGGCATGCAGCTTAGCACTATTTCAAGAGAATAACATGAATATAGTATTTCAAATAGAGGTCTTAATTTAAGACATTGGACACAGGAATATGTCGTATCGGCTAATTTCGCGATGACTGAAATTTCGAATGTCTGAAATAAGACGTTTGGTATTTGGTGGCCAATCCATTTTCTTCCAAATTATTGGAGTTGTGAATTTATTGTGAGGGTCGGAAGGGTGATATGAAATGAATTATTCCGAGGAAAAATAATTTTCATCAGGATTTTTTATCACATACATTCTTTCACCCTCATTTTCATTTTCTAATTCTGATGGCTATTTTCATATGAAATTATGATTCACTCTTATGCCACATCGTAGACCATTGAGAAAAAATGAATGAAGTATTTGGAAAATTGAATGGGACATCATAAGTTTGAAGAATAAAATTCTTGATTAAGACACCTAGAATGACTAGACTACATGTCTCAATGTTTTAATTTAAAACTGAAATAAAATAGTACTTGTTATTTCATTTTACTATTTCACTATTTGAATGCACATTATAAAATTTTATTATTCCAACGAAGAACTCAGTAGAATAGAATAGAATAGAATTTCCACGAATTTTTTTGTCATTGGTACTACAATTACTGTTTTACACCTGACGAACTCAGTAATTAACAAGAAATGATAATAAATTAATAAAATAATGAATAATAAGCAGTAATGAATTTTGCCCAGCTTAATCATAAATTTTTTTACATGAATTTGCTGTGTTATTTCACTATTGCACTACTTGAATGTACACAAGAAAATTTCTTTATCCCAACTAAGAACTCGATAATTCACAAATAATAATAATAATAAATTAATAAAATAATAAATAGTAAACAGTAATGAATTTTGCCCAAGTTAATCATAAATTTTTTACATGAATTTCCCGTGAAAATTCCTCTGACAAATCCTACCAAAATATTTTCAAAATTGCAAAAGAAAAGGTTGGAAGAAGTATTTTTCTGTTCATAAATTTCAATATTTTAGCATCAAGATTAATTCCACGGATGAAATATACTCTTGAGTGTATTCCACAAACTTTCCCTCGGATTTCGTTTGTGGCTCAGTTCCCGAGAAATATGAAAATTCATCAGATAAATTCCTGGAGCACTGAGCAGCTCTCAGTAACTGCATTTTCCCCGGCTCCACACGAGCCCGAGAGACAAGCGAAAAAAAGGGGAATCGCCTCATTTGCGTGAGCATAAATAGCTTACTTTTGTGATAATCCACGAGCAGAATCTATTCATTCAGTTTATAACCAGAAAATTTGGCTTTTCGTACGAGCTTCCGCATCTCGGTTAATTACAAACGTTCAAACCCCCGAGCCCGCGGGAGAGAGAGGTACAGCAGAGGGCGGAATAAACACGTCGCGTGAAGGATGGAGTCGGTGATAAAGGGGTGC
This sequence comes from Diachasma alloeum, assembly GCF_001412515.2. Lineage (NCBI taxonomy): Eukaryota > Metazoa > Arthropoda > Insecta > Hymenoptera > Braconidae > Diachasma > Diachasma alloeum. The sequence goes on along the minus strand of NW_021683643.1, from coordinate 260,099 downwards.
GGCTCAGCGTTACACCCGACCGCACAAAACACATTCGCTTGCGCGTTAGTTAGTGCTGAATTTTCCCACGGCATTGCACGAGCGCCCTCAGGGGCGCGTAAAATATATGTGGGCACAAACACAATAGAGATGAGCGGAGCGTACATCATTCTATCAGTCGAACGCAATGTAAAATTTTATAAATAAACCCGAAATTTCCATGGGAAGTTCGGTAACCAGCGCCCTGGGACTCGACGTTATTCAATATTAACGAAATATGGTGTAGGAAAACAATGAATTCGCAATTTTCACATCGTCAGGTTTATTCGAATTGGGTATGTGTGCATGGCAATCAGATCGACTAATTTTTCGATCTACACGGAGAAAAAAATTCCAGAAAAATTACTGTGGTAGCACGGTACAATAGGTTCATTTGGACGGACCCGGAAAAATTCTCGTGCCAGCACCGGAATTTCTGCTGTGCGCTACATGAATTTTTCTCGAATTTACCGTGAAAAATTCTTGTATTCCACAGAAAATTTTCCGGTGCTGGCACGGCCATTTTTCCGGGTCCGACCAAACGAACCTATTTTACCGTGCTGGCACAGTAATTTTTCTGGAATTTTTTTCTCCGTGTACATTGAAAAAAATTAATCCTCTAGAAGTACATCTATGAGAAAACTACTCCTGAANCCAGAAAAATTACTGTGGTAGCACGGTACAATAGGTTCATTTGGACGGACCCGGAAAAATTCTCGTGCCAGCACCGGAATTTCTGCTGTGCGCTACATGAATTTTTCTCGAATTTACCGTGAAAAATTCTTGTATTCCACAGAAAATTTTCCGGTGCTGGCACGGCCATTTTTCCGGGTCCGACCAAACGAACCTATTTTACCGTGCTGGCACAGTAATTTTTCTGGAATTTTTTTCTCCGGGTACATTGAAAAAAATTGTGGTTAAGGCCGTTGCCTCACAACGGATAGGTTCCAGGTTCGATTCCTGGCCGGGTAGAATGGTGAGATCTAACCATTTTTAAAGTCTTGATCAATCGCCATATAGTCTCATCAGACTCGAAGCGATATAAAATAAGCATAAAAAAAAAAAAAAAATTGAAAAAAATTAATCCTCTAGAAGTACATCTATGAGAAAACTACTCCTGAAATTTCAGGTAAAGAATCTTTGAAATTTTTGATCATCACTCATTCACGGGAAATTTTCATGTATTTTGTTACTGAAAAATCAGTTGAATTCTGGAGTATTCAATAAAATTACAATTTTCAGGTCCACATGATGGTGTCGTTCTTTTTTTAGCTATCGAGGCCATTTTGAGCTTAAAATGTGCGGACTGTTTTCAATATTATCAGAGTATACATAACTTCATACCGATGGAGTGTGCCCTTTTCATGCGGATGTAAAAATTGTTTTTATTAATTCTGAAAATTTGTAAAAAATCAGGTTCGTTGATGGAAGATTACTTCTGAAATTTCACGTAAAAAATCTGGCAATTTTGAACAATCACTCATTCACACGAAGTTTTCATCTATTTTGTTATTGAAAAATTAGTTCAATTTTTCTGAATTTACAATCCACTGAAAATTCAGTTGGATGAGATGTTCAATTTCCGCAATGAATTTGAAAATTCTAGATTTCATTGAAATATCAGTGATAATCTAACATGGAAAACCAATTATCCTGAATTTCCAACCTGAATGGGAGATTCCATGAACGATTTGATCTTAAATTGAATTCAAATTCACAACAGTAAGAATTCAAGTGCAAATATAGCTTAATTTTCTAAAAATTTCTAACAGGGTTAATGGATACTGAATATTCTCGTTCAATTCAAAATTCAAACAACTTGGACAATCTCCGCCTGACTTCTGCCAAAAAGTTATAAAAAAATTATAAAAAAATGAATAAATAACTTCCCTTGATTTCTCCCTGAATCTTGAAATTTCACAGCAATTTTCCCTCCAAAAATGCGCAATATCACTGGCAGAAAAATGTCTACCACATTATTCATAAAATTTCAATTTTTTTCCAAAAGTATATTCCAACACTAAATGACACTTACAAAGCGATCGGCTTTTCCGAATAACTTGAGAAAATCCACCAAGTCCTAGATTGTTACTCATTCCGAGATCGAACAACTGTCGAAAAACGTATATTGCCACACGTTTATCATCCCAGCCAGCTTCATTCCTAATACATTTTTCGTTTAAAAATCCACCGGATATTTCAGCGAAAGAGCATCACTCCCGTAGGAAGAGTATAAAAACTCGACTTGAGAACGTAAAAACTCTCGTACTGCTTCTCACGCGCATTCTCATTATTTTTCTCTCTCTTTTCCCTCGTAAACATTTTCCAGCTTCGTGGATTTGATTATTTATGCAACAGATAGTGCCGCCCGGGCTCCCAACAACATCGCCCGCTCAGACTCGCTCGTGGCACTGGTGTTATTAGAACATAGTAAATTCAGGGGACAATGAAAATATATCACTTCAGTGCATCGACCATTACTGCACCACAAAAAATTATACACGAATGTCATTGGCTGGGGATGCCAATGCGTGGGTAGTATGAGATGAGTTATTAAATTAAGAATTTTTTATGGTATCGTTATTTATTATTTTTTCGATTTCTATTGGGCAGTTATTGTAACGTTATGCACTGGGAGAGAAATCTGAAGTTCGATTTACAATAAGAAAATAGTTGCGGCATTTTGGTAAACGATACGATTTTTTTTTGTATGCGGCACATAACATTATAGTAACTTCACAAGCGTAATTTTTGCAAATCAAAATGCAGTTAAACGAACCAAAGTTCAAAAGTAATCACGACAAATCTATCGTGAGGAGAACTATAAAATAGTTGCAATGACTACATTCCTTTGGAGTAATTACTTCTCCGGCTATAGTTACCGTAACCCATGAAAAATTGTTGAGGACTTTTTGACTATAATTCGATGGCGATGAAATATAGTCAGAAGAATTATATTTTTCTCTCAGTGCGTAATCGTGGACCAGATAGTTATTTTCATCACAAGGTCCACAAAGTATTTTCTGACGAATGTGGCTTTGTAGGCCTCGCCTTCGGCGCTATAATCACGTGGATCACGTCAATTTCATTAATATTATCATAATGAAGCGTGTGAGTGCGCGTAATGTGTATTTTCTGACGAATGTGGCTTTGTAGGCCGCGCCTTCGGCGCGGCCTATAATCACGTTCGTCAGAAAATACTTTTGGACCGTGTGATGAATGCAATTTTTCGTCAGAAGGCCCGTAAACCGCGATTCTAACCTCGCTTCGCTCGGTTTGATCGCGGTTTACCGGGTCTTCTCACGAAAATCTATTTCTAGGTCTTTTCCGGGGCAAAAAATGCGAGAAAATTGTGAATTTTTCTCCACTAACTTAAGAAAATTTACACTGTTACAAATTTCTTGAAATTTCAGTCACAGCTTCATCTGAGTTCTCAATGTTGTGAGTTTAAAATTAATTTCAACTGAAAATGTTCATAAAATTTCTCATTCGTGTTGAAAATTCAATAAAATTGGCTTAGCTTGAATCTTCAAACTCATTGTGAAAATTAAACATCAAATGCAATTGAATGTTCAATAGCTTGAGAATTCAGAACAGTTTTTGCCTGAATTTTCCCAATTTTCAACATTTTATCAGCGCCGCATGGATCCGGAAATCGAGAATTACTGGAATATTCAAATTAACTGATTCGTCAGTGGAACAATATGCCGAAGTTTCATGTAATTTTGTCGTTGTTAAAAATTTCAAGCTTTTTCACTTGAAATTTCAACAGTAATATTCTAAATAATTATAACATTCTCATTAATTTGCTCTAGAAAAAAGGTTATTACGAAAATTTCATTATCTCCTTTAGATTCTAAAATATTCTTCAAAAACTCAACTAAATTATGAGCCGACTTAAACCGTTTTTCCACTTCGCCACTAATATGTATAAATATATAAGTTGCAAATTCTTAGGCCCAATTATATTTTCAGTTCACAACATTCTTTAATGAATTTTTACGTCTTGTCACCTGATTTTCCTTGAAGTTTATTCTCCGTGTAATGCCCAGAGTTTCCAGCGCGTTTACTATACACTTACACTCACGTAATTTTCTCTCCTCCGATAATCTCTGAATACCATATCTTTTCATGACCCACAATTTCATTAATATTATCATAATGAAGCGTGTGAGTGCGCGTAATGTGAGAACGGATGGAGAGCATTAGATGTGGTGAGACGAAGGTGCATTTACACTCGGGGGAAAACGACGAGGTGAAGTAGGTGTGATGGTGGCAGTGGAACAGCGAGAGGCGGTGGGGAGTCGAAGGGGTAAAATGCACATTTGCAATTGGAGGACTTGTGGCGCCGGAAATGGTGATAACAGCGCTTGATCCAGTTGATCGCATTAGAGGCTCTTCTGCGCTCATTCAAGGGAATGAGTGTGTGATCTCACTCCACCACGCGGTATCCAAATATTTAATCAAAAGCTCGTTCAATTTTCCAATTTCGCTTTTTTAATTGAAAAATCCCCCTTTTCACATTCACCAGAGGGTGAGAAGATCCCGATGTCGAGGGAAATCATTTAATATTTATTCAGTTCACTGGTAAAAATTCCTTTTGTCAAGCTATCTCGCGTATTGACCTGGTTATGCAGAGAGCATTAATATAGGATATTTTCTGAGTGAAATATTCGCCCACGGTAGAGCCTCGGGAAATTGCTCTCCATTGTTATGAGTGTGTACTCGAGCAATTCACAGTCAAAGAGCTTTCACAACCAGCGACATCTTCTGTGACTAATTGAGAATTTCAATACAGTGAATAGGGAGTATTGTGAAAGTTTTATGATTGACATACACAGTTTTTAGTTCAAGTTCATGACCTCGATAGGAGGTTCGATATTTTAAAACTGCGGTTTGTCGTTATGAGATTGATGAGGCGGTGGGTATTCTTGTGAATTCAATTATCTTGAGTTTACCTTCACTGTTTGGAAAAGATTGAAATTTCACGGATTAGTTGTCATTTTCAGGGGTGACATTACGTTCGATTTGGGGAGAAAAATCATGGAATTTCAAATTTCAGTGGAAATTCAAAGGAATTAGAAATTTTTGAGCAGCAGAAAAACGAGGATTTTCTAGGGAATAAAGCATATGAAACTGTGAAAACTTATTATTAACGTAAAGCACAGCAATTACGACCTCATCACTTTTTTTTTATGTTCACCATTTTGATATCTTCTTTTTGCTCTAGACATTTTTGTTAACCTTTTTTGGATCATATACTAAGTGTGAATATGTCAACTGCTGTGCGTTTTTTTATTCTCATACTATAGATCTTGTAATTGGCTTCGGCTGTCTTGACTTGAGTGAATAAACAAGTAAATAAATAAATGCATTAATGAATAAATAAATAAATGAGTAAATAAATAAATCAATAAATGAACTTCCTTGAATTTTGGTGGAATGGTTAAACTAAAATTTACAATTTCCGTCAATTTTTTTCTCAAATTGGGAATTTTCGCAGACAAAAATTTTTTAATAAAATTGAGGTGATAATTTCTGTAAATGTCCATTGCACAATTCCTAGAGTTTATTGGTACGTCTGGATGCTCACAGAAAAAAAAAAATTTCAGGGATATGTCAGTGATTCCCTGGAACATAACTAATTTTCAGGAATATATCACCAATTATTTGTGGTACTGGATACTGAGTAAAATGGCACCGAGTATTAGTGATTTATATCACTGAAATTCGGTGATAGAATCTCAACAATTGCAGATGGGTCAGTAAAAAGTCGGTGATAAAACCACTGAATTTCATAATTTTACACTCACTGAATCTCACAATCGCGAATTCCTATCCGGAGAAAATCATTTGGTGAATTTAAACAATTAGTTGTTGAAATTAACCTAATCATAATAATTTTTAACAATAATTTTATTTAAATAATATTCTCCGTTTAATAATTGGGGATAAATTCTAGGATAGATAATGGGGATTAAATTGAGAATCTGTGAAATCTCTGTGCAGAAACTCCTGTCCGTATGACAATCAACTCCACAGTCTTCCTTAAAAAATTAATAAAATGAGAAAATTCTCCGGAATTATACAGAAAAAAAATTTTAAAGTTGAAATTAAATCTCGCGATATTGCAGCTTCGTAACGAATCCATTGATGAGAGAAAACGTGACGAGAATTCCTGGAAAAACAGGAGTGTTAGGGACAAGAAGTGGAGTAGATTTTTTCACTTCTGCAGAGATCGCGAATAAAAGTGGAGGGGGGACTGCAGCGGAGAGCCACACGGGCAAAAGTAGTCTGGCCGCGATCCAGACGCGGACTCTCTGTTATCGTGCAATTTCCGTCCCTCCGTCGCCCTTTATCCTCACCGAGGTATTATGGTACGTATGGTGTCGTGTCCAAGGAAAACTCGTTAACGCGATGTTTATCATTTTATCACGTTAACGCTTTACCCCCATGGCCTAGGGATAAGTTTTCCTCCTTTTTTTTCCACACTCAAATGCATCTGGGGTTCAAGGTAGTCCGGAGTTTTTTCAAAGTGACTTTCTTCCGCACAGTGGTAGGTCTTAATATACAGGGTATGAAAAGTTGAGGTAAAACTAACCAGAAAATCTCGGAATATTTTACTTCTCGAAAGGTAAACGTGCAGGGAGAGAAAACGTGAGGAAAAATTATTGAAAAAATCGAGGAGTCGTGACGAATGATGAATTTTCTCTGCGTGCTTTGGAGAATTTACTAAAGGTGAGTTTACTTGTCCTGAAATTATCCCATTCAGAGAAACAAAACTGTGGAATAATAGAAATGAATACGTAAATAAAATAAAATGACAGATTTTCTTCCACTCAAAGAATCAAGTAATGTAATTATGTCTCAATTGGATTAATGAATCAATCATCATTTCTTGGCCAAGATTTTCTAAAGTAATTTTCTTCCCACACCGAATTAAAATTAATTATGACACCGAACGAATTACACTCATTCCTCATTGAAGATGGACAAACTAAATGGATAAAGAATAAAATTGATGTAACTATCCTTTAATTAAGACGGTTCATTCCTATTTATTCAATTAACTCGTACAAAAATGCAGGAAAATGGATTATTGAACTGAACAAAAAGTGAAAAATAAACCGATGCAATTATTTTCAATTGACCCAATTAATTCCCTTTTCGCAATGATCTCAGGAAAAATCTCATGAAAATGAATTTCCCAGTTACTCCAACCAAAACCCCAACTCCATTCTTAATGAAAATGCTACAATATCAAGCATTCGCCCTCGTTTACCCGAAAAATAAATCCTTACGTATAAGGAGATGTATTTTAAGCCCCAAACAGTATTTTCGTCATAACACTGATCGACCGAAGTCTTCTCTTCTTCCTAAAGATAATGCTAAAAAAATTTACACATTTTCTTCCATCAAAAACATCAACTAATGTAATTATTTATCAATTAGATTAATCAATTAATCATCATTTATTGCATTACAAATAGAAAAAAGTATTTGACGCATCTGGAGTTCAAGGTCGTCCACGGTTTTCTGAATTAACTTCCTTCCACTCAACGGACTAAAATTAATTACGAAACCTAGCAAAGTACCTCATTCATCATTGAAGATGAACAAACTAAATGGATAAAGGATGAAACTGTAATTATCCTTTAATTGCGAGGACTCATTCCCGTTTATCCGATCAACTCGTAAAAAAATGCAGGAAAATGGATTTATGAGCCTAGAAATAAACCGATGTATTTATTTTCAATTGACCCAATTAATTCCCTTTTCGCAATGACCTAAGGGAAAGCCTTATGAAAATGAATTTCCCAGTCACTCCAACCAAAACCCCAACTCCATTCTTAATTAAAATGCTACAATATCAAGCATTCGCCCTCGTTTACCCCAAAAATAAATCCTCACGTATGAGGAGATGTATTTTAAGGCTCAAACATTTTCGTCATAACATCGAGGTAAATCGATACGCGAGTTAAAGTCTCAATCCCTCCCCCTCGAAACAAGGACGAAAGGGCACACCCCCTCCATTGGCCCCGCGAAAAGCCTCGCCAAGTGAAGAGGCCAGGCATATCTACATTAGGAATAAATCGAGCGAGTGAAAATTGGCTCTCCGGGTGCACGTTCAATAGTCAATTCCAAATATATCCTCGAGATTCATCCAACTGGCGCTGTCTCCAGCCATCTGCACTCCTCTCCTCGTGGACTATTTTAAAATCCATCTGCCTAAACTATCAGCCGTTATACACAGTAAAGCACTTTGGCTTTCATCCCCCCACCTCCGCATCCACTTCAACCTCTTCATTTCCACATCCTTACTCGCTTCACCTATTTAACCCCCGGAGCTATCCACAGTGAGTGGCTAAATACATCATCGTGTATGAAATGATGAAAAATCTCGGGGAAACTAGAATAACTCGCGGCTTGCTAAATGTGAAAGGTTCATTCTGGTTTGCTCCACGAATATTCCGACATGATGGACTAATGAGACATTGGTGAGAGGTTGGGAGTGATAGAGAGAACGGAGAGAATCCTGTGAAGTGGGAGTCAACGGTTTATTTATTCTCTTTCATTCGCTCATTTCGGTTGATGTGTAGATTTTCGTTTTTTTTCGTTGCAATCCTTTTTAGACACACGCACAATATGCAGTTGAATATTTTGCAGTGGCTTCGTTTTTTGAACTTTGAAGGTCGGATTTTTATGCTCTCTTTCGAATCGTTAGGAAACATTTTTGAAATAAAAATAACTTCAAAGCCTGCATTTGAGTGGAGGTTTATAAAAACTGGAAATGATCTATGAAAATCATTACACAGGAACGTGTCATCGATTTTCCGGGATATGTCATGACATATCCCGGATTTTTTAGAAATTTGTCACTAATTATTGGTGGCACTGGAGAGTGAACAGGCATCGACATGAATCATCCTCTCACCCCGCATCCACTTCAACCTCTTCATTTCCACATCCTTACTCGCTTCACCTATTTAATCCCCGGAGCTATCCACAGTGAGTGGCTAAATACATCATCGTGTATGAAATGATGAAAAATCTCGGGGAAACTGGAATAACTCGCGGCTTGCTAAATGTGAAAGGTTCATTCTGGTCTGCTCCACGAATATTCCGACATGATGGACTAATGAGACATTGGTGAGGGGTTGGGAGTGATGCACGGAGAGAAATATTCAGTAAAAATTACGTATCTTTGCCGTAATTTCGGAGCGAAATGTGGTTGTAAGCAATTTTACGGAACTGTCAATTCCGGAATTTATCCGGAGCATTCCGTAATTTTTATTTGAATCTCCTGTGAAAAATTACGATACCGGCACTTAAATTTTTTGAGTTGATTCCGTAATCGGTGAGTGAATTGCGAGTTCCGTAATTTTTACTGAATATTTCTCTCCGTGTGGAGGGAAATATGGCAGTCTTTTGCATCTATGGAGTGGGAGTCAATGGTTTGTGTATTCGCTTTCATTCGTTCTCTTCGGTTGATGTGTAGATTTTCTTTTTTTATTCGTCACAATCCTTTTCAGACGAATGCACAATGCGCAGTTGAATATTTTACAGTGGCTTGAAGGTCGGATTTTCCTCTCTTTTAAATCGGAAAGCCGGATTTGAGTGAGGGTTTATAAAATAATTGGAAATGATCTATGAATCATTAGTGAACATCTATCACTGATTATTGGTGATACTTGACAGTGAACAGGGACCGGCGTCAATCACTATTTTTGTATTGTTTTTATAGTTTTATGAGAAGTTGCAACCTCATAATAATTAAGTTTTACTTATCTTCATTGAAATTTGAAAAACAATGAAACAATTGATAATTTAAATGTTCAATTGAGTATAATAATTATAAATTTCCTCACAGGATTTTTCGATTAGCCAACTAATCGTCAATCAGCCGAACTCAATTATTAATTGATAAATAAATTAATTCCACATTTGAATATTTAATTGACGATTAATTTGATAATTAAAAAATTGGTGGGTAATATTACCCAGTTAACTAATGCAAAATTCAACTTAATTTGAAAGTGATGATTGTGCCGATGTCTGACAGTGAATTCAATAATCGTGATCATCAGTAATTGCTATCGCTGAATTTTGGCGAGAAATTCTCTAAAATTAGAGATAGACCCTTCAAAATCAGTGGTATTTTCTTAACAATTAATTACAATGTTATTGGAAATTAGCGTCACAAAAAAGTCACTAAAATTTAGTGATAAAATTTCCGAATTTCAGAATTTCGCATCCACTGAATTTCACAATGGCGAATCCCTAGTAATTAGCGATAGATTCCTGAAATTCATTGAACATTCGAGAGAATATTTACCAGAATATTCCCTATTTTCATCAATTTTTATGGAACAGTTGACTTAAAATCTATATTTCCCTTCATTTGTCCACAAAACGTTGAAATTCCCAGAAACTTCCGCCAAAAATTTTCAACAATGTGCATTTGTTTTCGTTGCACAAGGCGATGTTTAAAAAAAGTATTCAATCGCAAATATTACCGATATTTCCTGAAGGATAAACTAATGAGACATTGACAAGGAGTTGAAAATAAAACTGACATGGCTGTCCTTTCCATCCATAAAATGAGAGTCAATGTTGAATTCATATATTATTCTCAAGGATTTGCGCTTTCGAGTGACACTTGCAAAGAATTTCGCATTCACTGAATTTTCTTAATGGCGAAATTCCCAGAAACTTCAGCCAACAATTTTCAACAATGTGCATTTGTTTTCCTTGCACAAGGCGATAGTTAAAAAAAAGTATTCAATCGCAAATATTACCGATGTTTCCTGAAAGATAAACTAATGAGACATTGACAAGGGGTTGAAAATAAAACTGACATGGCTGTTCTTTCCATCCATAAAATAAGAGTCAATGTTGAATTCATGTATTATTCTCAAGGATGTGCGCTTCCGAGTGACACTTGCAACTAGGTAGGAATATGGAAGATCTACTGTTTGCTCTAGGTATACACATTCGTTCTTTCCTCCGTTCTTGTGTCGAAGTAAAGGGGTCGCGACGAGGAGAACAGAGGGGAATGGCGGAACAAGAGAAACAGAGAAAATAAGAAGAAATAAGGGGAACAAAGTATTGACTAACGCGCGATACGTCACGGATGAAAGATGGTCTGTATTCGGGCAATCATTTATGTATTCGCCAAGTCGAGAGAGAGAGAGAGAGAGAGAGAGAGAGAGAGAGAGAGAGAGAGAGAGAGAGA
>NW_021683643.1:211256-248732 GCF_001412515.2 Diachasma alloeum | reverse complement strand
GAGGGAGTGGAATGTGTACCAGAGGATAAGTACACAAATAAATACATAAATAGACGATTCAAGATAAGAGCCAAGGGGAATCCATCGATGAATAAATACAGACGTGAGAAATAAGAAAAATTGTGAGGGAAACTCGTATTTGGATTGAATAATTAAATGATTTATATCAAAGGCCACGGGGGCATTACATTCCAACGACTGGGGTACACGTGCTTCCACAGACCAAGCATGTACGACTTATATTATCCCCAACTATTCAACTAGGCCGGTCAACTCGTGTGTAGGTAATGCGATATGTATACAATGCATAATGTCGACTACCTTGCCTCTCCTCGTACTTGGCATGTTGTCTGTACATACCGGAAGTGACTTGGGTTCTTCCGCAATTTTCTACAACTCAACGGTAAAAGGTTAAATGTCGTGACTTGTCTTTCCACCTTTCACCGATATCCCACGAGTAATTTGCGGGAGATAATAGTGCACATTATATTTTTCTTATACTTCAGTTCTTCGGTGTGACGTTTTTGGTAATTGTGCACACTGAGAGAAAAAATTAGGACTGCTGGAAAATTGGGTGTTTCATGTGAGAATGTTTGATGGAGTGAAATAGATTTACTTGAGGGACATTAACCAACTTGATGGAAGGAAATTTAATGGTAATATTTCAGAAAATTAATTTAACATTTTACGAAAATTACATTGAATTTTTGTGGCGGTTTTTTTCTGGGTGGGATTTTCCTCGAAATTAATAGATTGAGAGGAAGTGATGGGAGAGGAGTGGAATTGAGGGGACTATCGAACAGCAATTTTTAGATTGTTGATCAGTTTTGGCTGATATTTCTGGTACTTTTCTTGGAAAATTTATCACATCAGCGGTTCCACTGAAATTTCAAGAAATTTGGCCATGGAAAAATCAAAATTTTATGGAAATATCTACGGTAACTAAATTTCAATAAGTTATGAGTAATTAGAAAATCATAAAAGTAAGACAAATACATTGAGTAAAAATTGTGCTGAATTTCGCAATAGATAGTATGTTTTCATTGAAAATGCAAGTAAGTGGGGAATGCTCGACATCGTGCTGCGAAAAAATACCATTGAATATTAAGAGAAATATGAAATTCCATGATTTTTTCCTCCTAAATCCGATCCAATATCACTCTCCTGAAAATTACCGGACGACTGTCTACGAAAAATCAATTTTTTTCCTCTAACAGAGTAGGGAACAGTGAGGAACTAGATTTCCATCAATTTTTACGGAATAATTGAACTGAAATTCAGTTTCTATTGATTTCCTTTCTAATTTTCATTTTCAATATTTTCATCTCCATCTCTGACATTCTCTTTGATTTATTCCATCTGACTCCAAATAAACAATTCATACGTAACTTGAGAACATCTATTACCATTCGAAAATGATATAATGAATGATTTTATTTCGTAAAAATCTGATTTCAGTACCTGCAAGCTTCAATGCTATCAAAATATTATTGCTATTAATATTCAACATTCCCGATATCACTCGCAACATTCTCAACATGACCATTATTTTCCCTCCGGGCATCACTTCACTCCTGATCTGTCTCCTCGACTACAGGAGTCAGGTACCTCGATTTAAAATCCACCTGAATTATTCAAATCCCGCAATCAGTGCTCCCCGCTTGGACAGGCTTCAGCCCCGTCAACAGAGTGGGATGGCTGAATGTCACGAACCAACAAAATTCCGCGATATTCTATAATATTTCCCGTTGATATGTATTGCTCAGCGGATCCTCATTGCTTTGCAAATTTCAGCAAATATTTTCCGCATTTGAGGATCGATAGACGCTTGTCTCCTTTCCAATTTCCCTTCAATTCACCCCTCAGTTCCCCGGAGGGATGCCCTAGCAAACTCCTTCAATCCAGGGAATATCGAATAGCTCCCACTGCGATTGGATGGAGATTTTATTCCTCGCAATCTTGACCGGCGCGAGATGGGTAGATGAGAGTCTCTTTGAAGGGATGTCAATAAAACGTGGGACTCCCTCCAAAAACATGTAGAATTTAATTAAATGAAGAATCTTCCCACTTTGTTGGAAAGAAATGAGATTTCATCTGCTGTACTAGTGATTTCATCGCATGGACTAGTAATTTTTTAGGAGAGTGCGCGAGAATGCGATTTGTGGGGGAAAATCGTGAAATTTCAGATTTCACTGAGAATTCAATGAAATTCTCAATTCTTAAGGGGGATAGCAAATTTTCTAAGGGAGATGGCAAAATTTTCGCCAAGACCTTTTTTGTAGCGCACATCGAGGGCTATAAAAAAGATTATGAGAAAGATGTCGTTATCTCCCTCAGATTAGGAGATATTAAACCGTTTTACCACTTCGCTACTGAATTCCCCTACTTTGTTGCATTTGCAATCAAAACATGAATGAGGGGTGGGAATTACACGGAATTTTCGGTTCATTGAAAATTCAAAACTATTTTAACCTGAACTTTTCTGATTTACATGGATTTTCAGGGAATAATTGAATTGAAATTCAGTTTCCATTGATTTATTCATCGAATTTCCATAGAATTTGTGACAAAATTTCGAATTCACAATTACAAAATTCTTCAAAATTTTGGTGGAACTATCTTGTGACCAAAATGTACCGAAGTGTACCGCAAATTTCAGTAAGAAATTTCCTGCAGTATAAAAAACCGTTGAAATGTCATGAACAGTTGACTAGTAACTTTCAGGAAAAAGACATTGTATTCATTTCAAGGAGAAAAAAAATGATGAAATTTCAGACTTCACTGGAGACGCAATAAAAATGTACATTTTTGAGTAGCAAGAAACACAAGAACTGTCCACTTACTTGAAATTCCAATAATAATCTGAATTTTCAGTACCAAATGACGCAACTATCTATTTAAAAATGTCAATTTCCGTGGAATAATTGCACTGAAATTCACTGTTCCCATTCATTCCTCCTTGAGATTCTGAATTTTTAACGACGAAATTCCTTGAAATTGTGATGAAACTATAATTCATCCTTTGAATTCCAATTAAAAATTCACAACAGCGCCTGTGCAAATATTTTATTAATTCGCTGAAATGTCCTCTCATTTGGCATGACACCGCGCAAAAAATATATATTTTCGTCACAAGGCCGAAAAGACTCGTGTGATTGCATTCCTCGGCTTCGCCTCGGTCTACAACCCCCACACTCGTCAGAAAAGTTGTTTCCGACCGAGTGACGAACACAATTTTCCTTCACAATGTCCGTAAACGGCGTTTGCACGACGTTTTACGGACAGTCTGATGAAAAAAATAAAGCATGCACTGATGCGGATCATTCCCCCAATTATCAATTATTACCTCGCACTGCACCAGCAAATGATTTAACCCCGAGGCCATTCAATCAAACCTGGATTTCCTCCCTTAATGCACTCAACAACCTGTTGCCGCCATTTTTTCCTAATAGAATCAAACACACACCCGCCCCCACTTTTCCTAACCTCCCGACCGTAGCGGGAACCCCTCAATTCACAAATTCTCGACAATACTGACAATCCGGCCGTGTCACTTCCCCCCTCCCCCCTCGCGGTACCTGTTAGCATGGCCTGATATTGGCCCTTAGTAGTTGGCGAGCGTCCAGATTCAACAGATGTGAACAATCGCTGATTCTAATATAACTCACTGAAGCCGCCCCTATACAGTACCCGTACGATTTCGACAATTTCATAAATCTGATGAGCACTACTGCTGCAGTTCCAGTTGCATCAACACGAGCCAGAAATTTACTCTAGTTTTACGAGAGCGACATTGCATTTAATGTTCATTTGAATAAACCCAGTAATTTGAATAAAACAAAACTTTTTATTAGAAATTTTGAAATCCCTTTCAACAATTTAACGTTAAAAATGCGTCAACTCATAAATGACTCATTCATTACGAAGAATGTTAGTTGCATGTTAAGAAAATTTTCCGTTTAAATGGTTATTTCATTTCTAATTAATAAAGTGTCTCTTTAAATGCAGAAAACGTTTGTTTATATAAAAAACCGTTTTTTGATGCGAATAAAGGCGCAAATAAAAATCAAATTTAAGTTTGGATAATAGTTTTGTTAAGAAAAAATTCGCATAAACTCATTTCCTTGGATGTGTCCGCGCCCAGGCAAATGACGTATTCAAATAAAATGAAACTCTCCATTCGAATTTTTTCTATTTATTCCAACAATATTTAAAGCTCGTATCTTCATTTCGTGAATGAATAATATATATACGTGAATGAATAATATATATTAATCAATACGTTTTATTTGCCTTCTGAGCTATGATTTAACTAATATTTGTATTGAAAAAACTATTCACCTGATGTGAATAGAAGCCCTAGTGGAAAAACCTAAGGCAGAGGCGTAACACGCCTGATCAGAAATTCAGATCGGACTTGATCAGTTTCTGATCAAGACCTGACCAGAATTTCCACTCGGGTATGAGTCAATTTGAGAGTGAAATTCGTAAGTGTCCTGGTAGCTCAGATGGTAAGAGCACCCGACGCGACATTGGGAGGTCCCGGGTTCGATTCCCGGCTAGGAAGTTACTAATTTTTTCTCTCAAAAAATTAAATTTAATTAATGCCTAATGATGGAAGGCGGAGAAACCCTAGTGGAAAAACCTAAGGCAGAGGCGTAACACGCCTGATCAGAATTTCGGATCGGACTTGATCAGTTTCTGATCAAGACCTGAACAGAATTTCCACTCGGGTATGAGTCAATTTGAGAGTGAAATTCGTAAGTGTCCTGGTAGCTCAGATGGTAAGAGCACCCGACGCGACATTGGGAGGTCCCGGGTTCGATTCCCGGCAGGGAAGTTACTAATTTTATCTCTCAAAAAATTAAATTTAATTAATGCCTAATGATGGAAGGCGGAGAAACCCTAGTGGAAAAACCTAAGGCAGAAGCGTAACACGCCTGATCAGAATTTCAGATCGGACTTGATCAGTTTCTGATCAAGACCTGAACAGAATTTCCACTCGGGAGCGTGAATAAAAATTAAGTTCAAGTTTCAATAAACCTATTTACTTGATCCAAATGAAATTTATTCCATTTAAATAAACTGTCTCTCCGGCTACGAATGACACTCATCACAGCAAAAGCACCGCTTTACGTGATTTAGAGAACATTTAATAGTGCGAAGGTATGAACGATAACACCACTACAAGCTCAACTCAATAATCAAGGATATTGCATCGTAAATCGGCCCGTAGCTGTTAGCCGTAGAATTAATATAGCAAAGAGGGAGTGTTGTTGATCGTGTTCGGGGCGATCTGCAGGTGTGGGCGTGAGAGACACGGGTGGTAATGTCTGGTGGAGCCAGACACATTCGTCTTCGGCTGGGCGAGACCGCGAGAGTGAAAACCCGCACGAGACAGCGAGAGGGAGACTCGAGGAGGGAAAAAATCGGGAGGGAAATTACCAATCGTTCCACGGGGCGCGCTCGATAAATCGGTTCCTCATTCCCAACCTCCATTTGGAATAGGTCTACACTGGATTGTTCCTCCAGGAGCTGAGGTGCGATGGGGTTGTCTCGGGCATCGCGGAGAACCACATCTTGCCGCACGAACAGTGAAAGAAGTTTTCGAGCTATTTAAAATTCCACCCGAACGCTTGTATGCAAATTGCGGGGATGAGGTTCGGTGTCTACGTGGTGGGAGGGGTTTGCGGGAGCGGGGGGGGGNGGGGGGGGGGGGGGGGGGGGGGGGGATTTTCGCGTGCTACGAGTGGAATAACTCATGCATCCACCAAAGACCCTCTGCGTTGAGTTTGAATCTCTTGAGTATTCGCAGATGGTATATAATGTATGAGAGACTTTAACGCGCAGGCAATGAGTAACAATATCACGGTGGTACATCAAATTTTTGTACAATCCGCAGTTGTTTGGAATGTCGAGAGAATATGCAGTTTGAATCAAGGATATTCTTGATTTAACAAGAGATTTCTCGTGCACGCGAAAATCCATTCACTATTTTGCATAAAAATAGGAAAAAGTTTTTTGTTCAAGTAATGGAAGTTTTATTCTGGTTTACCTGTTTTGCCCCACTTCGAGGCTATTCATTGGATGACTTTGTTTTATCGGGAATCATCGATTTTGAATTAATGAAATCGGCCGGAGGCAACTACAGCCATGAAGTCATTAAAATCCCATTTTACTGAAATCAGTGAATCAACGCTACGATCACGGGAAATCAACTTCATTTCAAAGTCATGGGGGCAGTCAATCGTGGAGTGTAGCCCCTCGGTTATTTTTTCAATTAATCAACAGTTCTATTCAAATATTGAATGTTGAGATGTTGAATTTGTGATTAAATTTATGATCGGTGTTGAAAATTTAAGAAGATTGAGTTGTTTCACTTGGAGGCGATGTGAATATTTCGGTGGCAACTGCATTTTTCAAAGTCATTCTGAAAATTGAATATAATTGTGGATTGAATTCTCATGACTTCCAGTGATTTTTACTGTCATGTGAAATTAGAATCGCAAAATTGTATTTCAATTAATTGGTGTTGAACAGTGCCATAAATATTCCCGAGTCACATATTCCGTTCTGGTTTACCTCGGGAAGAGTTTCAAAAAACTTTTCTGAGGAATATGATTGCAGCCCTGGCCTTCGGCTCGTGCTGCAAACCTCATATTCGCCAGAAAAGTTTTTTTCGGCCTAATGACGAAATAGTATCAACGCTACTAAACTAAAAAACAAGAAACCTGACGAAATTATATTTCGTCATTAGCCCAAAAAAAACTTTTACTAACTTTTACTAAAACAAAATATACTATTCTGGCCTTCGATCGACTTTTTTGAAGACCTTTCGAACCTTGAGTTGTCCTCCGACTCTGCGGACTACTTTTTTACCCTATGAAGACCTGTGAAGACGTAAAAAAAATCTCTGGTAATTCTGCTCTAGCCTATACCTGTTTAATAAATGATTGACTGAATTTTTTCCGTTGAACAAATCCGAAAATTATGGAGATTTGATTGAAATTGGAAAATTCAAATCCTTGGAAAACCTGAGAACCGCTTGAACGGTACATAACTAGAATAATTTAGCCGTTGTCTCTCGACAAACTTAACGAATTCGCTAAAAAAAATGTATTGATATTCTATTAAAATTCTAGGGTATTCTCGTCAAAATTCTATTTGTTTTTTGTGCCGATTCTATAAAATATTTGATAGGAAAAAGTCAATGGATGTCGATTTTTCTACACGAATATTCTCGTGGAATTTTTTTTTATAAAAACACTTGGGCATAAATTTTCTAAGTTTTTTTTATTCGGACCCATAATGCAGAACAAAACAAAATATAGCGGAAAAAAAATTAGAAATTGCGTGCCCAATAATTTTAATAGAAAAAACCTCAAGAGAAAAATTCAAACAGGAAAATCGACATCTACTGACTTTTTCCTATCAGATATTTAATAGAATTTGCGCAAAAAACAAATAGAATTTTAGCGAGAATTTCCTAGAATTTTAACAGAATTCCTACAGAATTTCTAGAGAATGTCAATAGAATTTTCTAGCGGACTCGCTCAGGTTTTCTATTGAATTTTTTCATAAGTGAAATTATTCGACCGGAATACTCGAAATTTGAGATGAAATTTTCTTTCACTTGGAATCACAATCCTCACAGCCTTTAACTCCATCATCCTCCAAAACAAGAAGAATCACAGCAGTACAAAAACTCCCCCCGAATTCCCAAAACGAGAACAAAGTCGACGGATCGATCCCCAATGAAATGAATTGAAGCGCGAAGCTTCCACAAAGACAGGAAAAAAAAGCTGAAAAATCATACAGAAACGGTTAATAAAAAGGCACGATTGGGTGACGGTTATAACAGTGGAAAACCCCAGCTAATTGCCTCTCGCTCAGGAAATTGAATTCTCTTCTAAATCAGCTGGAAATGTCACTGCAGAGCCCAGTAGATAGAGTGAGTATGTGGGCGTAATGCATCGAGGTAGAAATGTTGTAGCTGGGAAGCAGGAAGCACCGGTGAGGAAAGATACCATCAAAGGCCATCCGGCACATTTTTCTCTTCCTAAAGCCGTGTCTCTTATCCCACTCTTGCTCATTCAACTGGATCTCTCGTACCGCTACCCCGGGTCACTGCTGATCTTCAATACTTTGTGAATTTTTATTATACATTTTATCTCGGTTATCTGCTTTGCTCCTCTTTTAGTCAGCTTCAGTAGCTAAGAATATCCTTGGAGTGGCTCACGGTCGATACACCAGATGATTCTCATATTGAATTAAACGAGGAATTCCATTAATGCTTATTGATTTGTTCCGTCAGCTGCAGTTAGCAGAATGAAGTGACGTCTTTGCGGACAGGAAAATGTCAAAATTACAAGATAAAATCTGAAAATTCGCCATTCAACGTCGATTTCCTGTAAATTACACGGTTAAAAACTTTTGGGTGAAATTTCCGCTACACTTTTTGTTCATTTTTCTCGAATTTAATTACCACTGAAATTTCAAGAGATTTCGTCATTAAAAATTCACAATTTCGTGGAAAAATCAAAGAGAACTGTAAATTTCAGTTCCATTTTTTCCTGAAAATGAATAGAAAACCAGAAAATTCCGGTAAATATATTCTTGAATTTTCAGGACAGTGTCAATGAATGCGATTTAGGGGGAAAACAATCATGAAATTTCAGATTTCACTGAAAATTCAATGTAATGTGGCACTGAATATTCGTATTAGATTAGAAATTCAAATAAATGAAGGAATTCTCGTTTTCATGCTGATTAAAATTCTGAAATTTTACAGAATTTTCACTGAAACCCGAAATTTCATGATTTTTTTCCCCTAAATCACATTGAGTGTCACATTCCTGAAAATTAATAATCAACTGTCCATGAAATTCCATTTTTTTTCCAACAGTGTAGATTTCAGTTCAGTTATTCCATGAAAATTCATAGAAATCAGGAAAATTCCGGTAAATGTTCTCTTGAATTGTCAATTAATTGAAGATTTAGTGTAATTTGGCTGAATTTCATCAAATTTTCAATTAAATCTGAAATTTCATAATTTTTTCACTATAAATTGACTTCAACGTCACTCTCACCAGAATTACAAGCCACATGCCCATGAAAGTTCAATTTTGTTAGAAAGCGACACTGAATTCGATTCAAGGGAAAACAGATTCCGAATGGTCGTTTTGCGCATAATTTTCTTTCATTATTACTTCCTCGACAATCCAGTGAATTCTACGAGTAATTCATGCTTTCTAATTGGAGAATATCAAGATGAATAGTAGAAGAAGACTTCAGAATAATGTTTTTTTCAGAGTTACGCTCTTGGATGTGAAAAAAATTATGACTCCTTAGCTGGGCGGTGCGTGCACCGGCTCCTCTACTCAACCGTACGAGTAAATGCCCCTTGAATCACCTCAAAATATTGTTAAAACAGAATCCTGATAAAACTCGTGTATTGATCGTCGTCACCATCATCGAGGCGAATTTAAAATCCCGAGTGATCTCCGGTGATAATGCCGGAGGCTTGAGAGGGTAAAAACGACGAGAACAAGTTGTTGGAGCGCTTGAGGACAGTGTAGAGAGTGTTATAACATCCCAGAATAGCTATAGCGCAGAGTGGCATCAAGTCCCCCTTCCAACATTCTTATGATGATCTCCACGGTGATTGGCGTTATCTCTCAACTGTGATCGAATTTCACTCTCGGTTTAAGCAACGCCCTATCCCCCGAGACCCCGATATTCCAATGAAACCACCATCCGTGGGAAGCTACGATTATTTTTTTGCTCTCCCGAGGCTTGACTCACTGATAGAAAAGGTCGAACTATTTGGTTGCAGCTAAAGAGGCTTATTAGCTATTAATACCCTTCGTTAATTATCAACGAATCGTGTTAACAGCTAAAAAGCCTCGCTAACAGCAACTAAGTCCTTCTATCAGTGCAGCCTGATCAGTTATCTGAAAACCAGAAGTGGTGGTGAACGAGTGTAGGTAAGACTGCAGCTAATGAGATTCTCAGAGTACAAAAGAGATTGGATACCTGCCTTCCCTTGGCTATTGGGTCCAGGGGTAAGCCGAATTAATCCACCTAGCTGTGCCAAGGCAAGTAAACTATGACCCCTGGTGTGTGCATCCAACTGGTGTTTGCGCGTACCCTCAGTCTATAACCACGCATGAATTAATTCCCTGGGATAGGTAATTTTAATGGAGCCTGTCATCAAGCTAATAGCACGCCTGCTGCATCAACGACGAAGCGGTATAACCTGCTTAACCAGGCAACCATGTAATTCTATTTTTTTTAGTTACCCCAATCGCTCCATCAAATGGACGGATCGAAGAGAGTTTTAAACGTCTAAGACAGTCTTGAGAATCTCTTCTAACTAATTAAGTTGAAGACTGACTTGAGGTCAGCGATGCTGATTACACGGAGAGAAAAGTTGGATAGAAAGCGGATGCGTTGTCGTATTCATAAAAATTGGCAAAAAGGTTTGAGAACACACTTGAAGAGTCTTGAAGAGTCAAATGAATTCATTTTATCCGGATTCACTTCACTGATTAATTGCATCAACTCTCGGAATAATCAGAAAGGTCACAGATTTTTTGGGAATGGGCGGGAGAGAAGGGATAGACGAGCAGAATGATTCCAAAGGTCAGAAGGAAACATCGTTTGGCTCATAAAATCTCTTTGCTTGATTCTCCGTTTGACCCAGACGAACTTTTGAGAGTTGACCAGAACGATCGTAAGTCTCGAATGATCGCTGCTCTTCGACCCATTCTATCCGCATCGTCAGTTCGCTCTCTGAGAGAGTTCATCGCTCTCGTCTGATTCTTCGTCACACATTTGTCCCATACAATATGTTTGCTCGACTCTCTATTTGACCCTGACGAACGTTTGAGAACCGACCGAAGCTACCGTAAAGCTCAAGCGATCACTTCTTTTGACCCGATTGACCCTCATAACCATTTCACGTTCCTCGTTATATCATTTTTCTCTCCTTTCTGATAGTTATAAACGTATGACACGTCTCAAGATCGTTTGAGCTTTGAAACCGCTTGAAAATCAACAGAAACGATCGTAAGGCGCAAACGATCGCTTCGTTTTGTCCCGTTTGACCCTCAAAACCACTCATAACCTTCCTGATTATTTCACCCGTCTCTTCTTTCTGGCCCCCAAAAACCTTTGACAGATCTCAAGATCGTCTGACCGTTAAGAACGTTTGTGAGCGGACCAAAGCCGTCATAAGACTCAAACGTTCGCTTCAATTTGGCTCTCCTCTCTCATTCCTCTACTCATTTCGCCATTTAAACCTTCCTCACTCCCCACCCGTCGCTCCCGATCCCCCTAAAATAACCTGCACTCACCCTCATTCTGGTTATTCCCAATAAGTATCTCCGTATCCTCGAAATCCGCCTCCTTCAGAAGATCAATAGGATGCTTGGGCAGGAAGACCCCATCAATAGTAGGTGCGGATGGAAATCCAAGAATACCCCAGTAGCTGTTCCACTGCTGTACCGATATACTCTTAGCATCGACAGACCTCATGCACACCATGACCCTCGCTGGATTTTCACTGAGCATAGTTGAATTACACCCACAATCATCAACCAGCACCCTAGCCACCTCATTAGCCTTCTCCCCAGTCATGAAGCTCCAAGGAGCATTGAGTGTTCCACTCTGCAGTATACCCCGTCGTACGAGACCCCTCGTCACCGGGGAAAGCAGATGCAGCGATACCGATCCACCACCAGCCGATTCACCGAAGATCGTTATAGCATCAGGATCACCACCAAAAGCCTTGGCATTGTCCTTGAGCCACTTCAACGCCATCGCCTGATCCCACAGTCCCATATTCCCAGGTGCCTCCTCACTATTACCAAAATGTTTATTCAAATAAAGAAAGCCAAAAGCTCCAACTCTGTACTGCATCGATGCTATGATAACATTGCTGCTTGCAGCCATAAAATTAGCATCATAAACGTCCAGTGTCGCTGTACCACTCATATAACCACCACCGTAAATCCAAACGAGCAGTGGCATTCCTTTTTTCTCCACCCCAGCACCGCCAGGTGCCTCTTTGTGCCTGAGCCTGAGCTTCTGGGGCACCCAGATATTCAGGTAAAGGCAATCCTCCGAGACATTGGTATTTGGATTCCACATCTCTTCACCCGCAAAACCGGGAAAGTACTCATAACGCTCTTGAAAACAGCTGTTTGGCTGGCTAGTTGCATTGAGAACACCGTGCCACGGATCAATGGGAAATGGTTTGCGGAATCTGAGTGGACCAATTGGTGGCTTTGCAAATGGTATACCCAGGTAAACGTGCACCTCGTGATCGAGCACTGATCGCGATAGTCCACGCACAAGGCCAGTCGTTGTTTCAACGATCAATGGATCATTCCGCACTTCTCTCATGTCCCGCATTTCCACTGTACCGAGGGTCAGGATTATCAGGGTAATAATCATACTGGGGTTTTGATGCATTTTCATGGGCTTCAATGCACCGACACTCAACAAGTTAAATCGAAACGCAGTCAAATGCGCGGGGCTGTTTGGTTGGAGATTATTTAGATTTAGTCGATTTCCTAACTCACTGGTGCTTAATCAAGTGGAAACACACTGTAGGCATCGCACACTCACTGCACAGTGGGTCATTGCACCTTTACATCGGGGGATTTATCGGGGAGTCTAGTGGTTTGTGGGGTAGACTGATTAGTCAAGTGGGTTTAGTCACTTTGATTTTTATTGGCAATTTTTTGGGATTAATTGGGGACTTGCGATTTGCTCAGTGATTGACTGATCCTGACGGCCAATTGACAGATTCACGCGGAGGCGCGACGATGTGGCTCGTTGCGGCCGGCATACCGCGATGCACGGGGTCGACTGAAAAGCGAAGGAGGAGGTGGAGGTGGTTATCGTACTGTACTTGTGTGTTGGTGGCGGTTGGTGGGCCAGTGGTAGGGTAAGCGTCGGCGCACGTCTCTTGGATGGGATCTTGCGACGCGCTAGCGGCCACGCACTCGATCAACGACCAGCGTTACTTGCACCGCGATACACTGCGTATTACCACGCGCTTCCTTTCCCACCGATTGCTCGCGGATTTTTTTCCTTTTCGCGGCATCTTTTATTTGGCCTGCATACCTATCGGATTATTGCCAGACTTCGTCGGCGAATTATTGCCAGGCGTCGGACATTTTTGAGCGATCGGTTTATGGGGGATGGAGAAATATGTTGGGGTAGAATTTCCGAGTCATCATGGGGCGAAAATCCACTGTAGGCTTTTTTTAATCTGTATTGATGGAAAAAATTGACATTTCATGGATTGCTCACTAGTCATTTTTGGGAGAGTCACATTGAATTTGATTTTGGGGGAAACGCGGGGTGGAATTTCATAGGTGGATGGAAACTCTATAAAATTTCACATTCTTAAACGACAGGAAAACTAAATTTCTCATAATCTACTTTTAAAAAATACAGTGTAACGATTTTTGAAGCCTCTATTCCGCTTATTGAGTAATGGAATATGATGTCTATATATATTTTTTTATGTACTGTATAATCTTTCGTTTACAGTAATTGTAAAAAAAGAGAAATTCATTTCTTACTGAAATAAATAAAATATGTTTACATTAGTATATATGTACTTAATGCATCACTCGAAATAAAGAAGAACGCAAAAAGCGAAAGAGAAACGAGGAAGAAAATGAAAAGGATTATGACAATTCCGAATAAATTATTCAATGATTAAATTCTCATTGTGAAAAACTCTGTTGAAACTATTCATTTTTCCTGCATTATTATTGACATAAAATTTACTATTACTATTCTGGCACCCATGGAAAACAATACGCGCGGCCTGTTCTGGTTTATTTAAATTTTAAACGTGAATATTCAGCCCCAAATTTCGCTGAATTTACGATTAATTAAAAGTTCAAGAATATGTTTACTAAAATTTTACAGATTTTCCTTAATTTTCATGAACTTATTGAACCATAATTTACTGTTTCCATTGATTTCTTCATAAAATTTCGATTTTGAATGAGGAAATTTCTGAAAATTTCAGTGCAGCTATAATTTTATGAAGATTAATTTAATTAATAATGTAATCAAATCCGTAATTTTTGCTCCTGCACCTCTTGGCCACAGGATTTTTCATTGAGTTACATTTCGGATTGCAAAATTTGCCGTAATGTTCTAAATAATTTTCCCTCAATTTTCCTCTCTGTGTGGTAAACTAAATGTCAGTATTTTTTCCTTTTAATTGCTTTTTCTGTTTTTTTTAGCAGAGAACATGATAGAATGGATTTGACGGGTAACGCGCTCAAATTACAGAAATGGGATATCGCCGCTGAGGCCATGATTCAGCCTTTCTATTCTGACTATTCCAGCATTACTTTACCGAGTTTTTTTCGCTAGTCAACCACTGTTGCATCGATTTCCTCTGTCCGTTATCACCGTGGAATTCGGTTTCTAGTGCAATAATGGGATGCAGAATTGCTCCGGGTGATATTGCGATGGGTAAGGTAGCCGTCCAGTGGGTACGCAAAGACTCTCAGGTGGCAGCCCATGGGCGGGCGTGATGTTATTAACGACGCGGAACGGATACTACGTGAGGGGAATATCACAGCTTGGTGCTACCTCTTTCTCGTCCCCTTTTCGGTTTCGTAGGACTTGTGTTGTATCTTGATGTGATGCATTGATAGATGCCGGGGATGAGGGAGGGGTGACAAGGTCATGTATGTCGGAGGGAAGGGAATCAATAGGTTTTCTTGGGGTGAAGAATGTTGTTTTTGCAATTGGGAATGGTGTTGTTACTCCTTGGAGAATTTCTCATTGTTTGGGAGCGAATCGTTCTTATGCAGTTGTTTTTCATAAATAAAGAGGATAGCAAGGGAAATCCGAGTCGAATAATTGGACAAGTTCTACTTAGGTCTTTCCCTTCGGAACTGGATAGGTCTTGGGAAGTCTCTTCCCAAGTGCTTCCGAGACCTTTCTACCTCTGGTTATGTCCCATTTCAGCACTCGTTAGGTGTAGGCAGGATTTGTATTCAAACTTTCCAAATCCTTGCCGGTCCCCTTAATTCTATGGGCCTATATTAAATCCGGGTTCGCTTTGCTCATTGAGCCAGTTTAGGAGGGTTAATTATTTACAATCATTCACATTACAAACGCAATGCGATTGATGGGAATCATATGTCCCAATTTATCAGCTGTTAAATTTCTATATTACAATAAATGATTTACTCCTGTTCTAATTCTTATGCTCACTGAATAAGATTTTAATCATAATTTTATTCAATTCCTCCAAGAATACACTTTAGGGTGTGAATTTCTAGAATTTAATGTTTGGTGATATTCTGATAAAAGTGCGTGCCAACACAGTTATTAATTTTTAGTTAGTTCACACGGTAATTCAACTAATCTGTCGTTCATCACATCAAAATAATTCTGTGCTTAAAATATTATCATCTCGTATTTTCAGCATGAAATTGAGA
This sequence comes from Diachasma alloeum, assembly GCF_001412515.2. Classification (NCBI taxonomy): domain Eukaryota; kingdom Metazoa; phylum Arthropoda; class Insecta; order Hymenoptera; family Braconidae; genus Diachasma; species Diachasma alloeum. Next base: position 233,244 of record NW_021683643.1, on the reverse strand, counting down.
ATTAAAACTCAATTTTGAATAGTGAGTCTTAGCTTCTTTTTATTCTTATCAGAAATTTTGTATTTGGATATTAATATTATTGTTTTTGTAGTGTTTCGTATTATTGTTTTTACTCTGTCCTTAACTTCAAAAATATGAGGTAATCTCATAATTCTCGCTATTAATTCTAATCAACTTTGTATCAAGAAACTCACGGCTCGAAAATTGACAAGAAAACATCTTACACTGAGAAAGGAAAAACTATCGTCAAGAGATTTTGTACTTGTCCCGACGACCAGGACAATCTGTTCATGACAAGAAAGTGATTTCTTAAACCGAGTCTAGTTGAATCAATTTAGTAAAAGGTTGTCAAGCCTCAAAGCCAAAATATTTCAATGCAAAAGCCACTTGACTTGGTTCGAGCAGTCGCTTTCTTGTCAACAAATTGCCCCTCGTCTTTTGGACAAGGGCAAAATCTCTTGACGAAAGGTTTCCTTTATCAGCACGAGATATTTTCTTCTTGTCAATTTTCGAGTCAGAAATTTCTTGATAGTAAAGACGTCCTCCTGAAAAAAACTTGTTTTCTCTCAGTGCAGAATTAAAATAAATATAAAATAATCCACCTGAAATGCCGCTCTTGCTCCCACGGATGGAACAATAAGATGCGGGCGATATATTTCTTCTCCCCCCCCCTTTCAAGCTGCAATCGTCCTAACTATATACAAATCGCAGTTGAACGGTTGCAATTGTCGGCGGAAGAGGCTCGTTATTCCCATCAAGTGGAGTGCCGGCCAATCGTTTGCCGCTTGCTCCACGATCATTGTCGTTGAACGCGTTCACGATCATGTGGATTAACACAATGAACCACGCAATACCCAGTATCATTTCTCCGTAATCTGTCCTTGTCACCCACCAACTCCGCTCCAATCCACCACCACAAGCCCAATAAACTGGGTGGACTGAAAGTCTAGGGCGCTCGTGAGCTGAATTCGCATTTAATTATTCCCCGTTAATCGAAGCCAATTCCATGCGAGAGTCCTCACCGCCGGGGAAATTCCCTGGAGGACCATTGATAATCGATGCTGCACCAGATGCTGGATATTCCCAGCAACAGTCTCCATGTACCATCAAATGGATTTTTCATTCTATTTGGCCCTTTTTCATTAACTTTTGGTAATTGAATCGAAATATTGTTAACTCAAAGCAAATTTACATCCGGCAGAGCAATTGTTTATTTGAAGCAAATGGGTGAATTCATTCGAATAGCTAATGGACTAATAAATTAGGGGTGACCGGGGCAGAGCGGGGTGGCCGGGGCATAGTGGGGTACATAAAATAAAGTCCAAAATTGTATGTTTTACTTTGAGACTATTTTTTCATTTTCTTGCTATATTTATATTCTTGAGAAACGTTTTTGTCCAGCAAAATTTATCCTAGAACCGATTTCAGCCATGAGTTTTCTGTAAAATTGAAGAAAAAAAAATGTCCTCGCATAGAAATTGTCTATGGAATATATTGTCGAATAATCGTATAGTTATAATAATTTCCGTTCATTTCGAAAATAACTTTTAGTGCTGTTTCACTGCGGAGCACAACCGAAGCGAAATCACAGTGCGACTGAGTGTGTGTCTAGCAGGAGTGCGTCTCACCCGTCGTTGGCAAGTTTGGGTTGGGGTCCATTGTCGTTATTCATTTCCCCTAGTCCCGACGTCGACAGCTCGATCATAACTTCAGCCTCTGGGCTACTGAATCTGGAGCCCACCCAACTCCCAGCACCAGGGGAAATCCCGGATTTCTCTCGCACTGAAATGAGAACTTCCCCATTTCGGTTTAGGAAACTTTTTGAATATTATATATTGGGTGGCCGACAGAATGACAGTTTCTGTTATCACATTTTTTTCTCATCATTATTCATCCACGTCATTCTGTTTCACTCTGTTTAATCACGCGAGTGAACAGATTTATTTGGAACTAATGAATTATTTATTTAATGTAAGAGAGCATTTTCATTGAGACAAATATGTGAGTTTATGAAATTCCCGAGGGGCTACTCACTCCATAATTGAGTGACACCATGATTTCGAAATTAGATTGATTTCGGGTGATTTCAGTGATTTCGGATAAAATGATTTCGGTGATTTCGAGCGTCCCGGGAGGTGATTTGATGATTTCGAATTAATGAAATTATTCGAAATCAGTGATTTCAGAAAAATAAAATTAATAAATAATGGAAGTGGAGCAAAACGGGTTGTGTCAAATTATGAAAATCAATACTGGCCATAATAACTGGCAAATAATGACGAATTCGTTTGATTCCACTCCGCCAATTTCAAGCTAATGACGATGAACAGTGGTTCATTTTACCATCTTACTATGGCAGTGAGTACGGCATTTTATTATCATCGTTGGCAAACGTGATTTCAAAATCACGAATTACTTGCAGAGTTCGTACTACGCCAGTGCGCTAAGGATTTCAGTGATTTCATTGATTTCAGACGATTTCACGTGATTTCGGAGATGATTGCGAAAATGATTTCGGAGAGCTGAAATCTCTTGATTTCAGTGATTTCGGTAATCTCACGTGATTTCGGAATGTTTTTATGCCAGAGTGGTGCCGTAATTTCGAGAGTGAATAGCTCGTCGGAATTTCCAACAGAAATTTTGCTGCATCTATTAAAGAAAACACTGAAGAAAGAGTATTATTTCATTTTCACCTGTTTTCACGGAATATCTCGGAATGTAAGGGAGATAGCAAAATTGCTGTTATAACCTTTTTTGTAGGGCCAATTAAGTGCTACAATAACTATAATTACGAGAATTTCGCTATCTCCTTTAGATTCGAAAATATTCCTCGAAAACTCAACTGGGAGATGTGTCGACCTAAACCGTTTTACCACTTCGCTACTGATTTGAATCGAATGCGTCATCTCTATGGGTTTGTTCTTGCAGTCAGAGAATCTGAATTTAATAGTACAATTGCAAATAGCTGGAGCCGAATGTCTGAATTTCGCACACCTTTCGTAGACATTTTTCAGACACTACAAACCTCTGAATAAAATGAAGAATCGGCTGAATTTCAGACGAACAAGTGCCTAAACATCTTAATTCATGTCACAAATTAAGACAAATTTTCACTTTATTCAGACGTTTTTTAGTGTCTGAAAAATGTCTACAAAAGGTGTGAGAAATTCAGACATTTCTTTTTGCTGTGCAAGTGTATCCTCGAAACTTTGTTGAGACTTTCCCAATCTTTTTCTTCCAATCAATTTCTCAAGCAAGCAAAAAAGTTCTTGAATTAGAAACAATATTTTCAATTCAATAAACTCCCTCGTCTGTTTTTTCACCGTTAAAGGAAAAAGAGCGTCGGGCGTAATCTAATCCGTTCGAAGTCCCCAGGAAAGATTGCACTGGACAGAGGACAACCCAGACACAATCGTCCAGAGGCGCGTGATGTCGTTCCCATCCACTGAACTCGAGCGACACAAAAACAGAAATTCAATGGTCTCCGTGTGCGATACATCAGTGACCAGCAGAAATCCCCGGCTGCCAATGGAAACGCCAGGTACAGAGCAATTCGATTGATATCGTTGCAAATCCTAGCTTAGCGACTGACGAAGAGGACAGTTTAGTGAAAATGATTCTGTCCCTACTACACTGATAGAAGAACGTAAAAATTTCATTGACGTAGTAATTATTTTCTGGAGAGTGGCATGACATTTAATTTTTAAATCTTGTAATTGAAAAATCAAATATTCCACCGATTTTCTGTTCGAATGATTTAAAAATAAAAAAATCAATGAAATTCAATTATTTCGTGAAAATTCGGTAAAAATGAGGAAAATGCAGGAAAAAATTGAAAATTTGTGTCATTTTGTTTCTGAATATTTATGTTCCCTTGAAAATTCAATAAAGTTGTGAAATATCTATCTCATTCCCTCTGAAAACTTTGAATTTCCGTGAATTCTACGTAAAACTTGAAATTTCATAGACATTTTCCCCTCTTGAGAATTACTAACATATTTTCCATGAAGTTCCGAAAAATTTTAACAGTGCATACACTCTCATACACTTAAAACGGTAATTTTCAGGAGCAATTTTCAAGAGGGCGACATTAAAGTCAATTTAGGGGGGAATAAATCATGAAATTTCAAATGTTTCTGGAAACTCAATGGACGTGGAAATTTTGAGTAATAGAGAGCGTAGAATTCCGTAACTCATTTCAATTTCCCATTAAAAACCAATTTATTGAAAACTAAATAAAAATTGACCAAATTTTTTTTGATTTCTATGAATTTTCACGGAATAACTGAACTGAAATGTACAATTTCCACGGATTCTTCCGTCAAATTGTGAATCCTCAAAGCCGAAATGCCTCGGAATATCAGTGGAGCTGAATTTCACCATTGAGAATGAAAAATTTCACGGAAAAATCATAGAAAACTGTAAATTTCAGTTTAATTGTTCCATGGAAATTAATAGAAATGATGAAATTTCAAGTGAACATTTAATGTGATTCATACAAATGCGGGAATTCTCGTTCTTCTGCTCTTAAAATTTGATATTTAATTGAATTTCCAGTGAAATCTGCAATTCCGCGATCTTTTCCCCCCTGAATCGAAATCGATATCACTCCCCTGACAATTACTACTCTACTATCAGTGATGACTTTCGATGACTTTAAATGTATCTGATTTCTATGAATTTTCATGGAATAATTGAACTGAAATTGATTTTCGATGGATCCTTCCATCAAATTATGAATCCTCAAAGCCGAAATGCCTCCAAATATCAGTGGAACAGCCGCTGGATAAAAAATTTCCAGAAACGTACCCGAAATTTCCCCTGAACCATTTTGACGGCAAAATAATATCCAACAGCCTGTTCTTCCCATGTGTGTCACTGTCCCCACATCGATCCACTCCCCTAACCCCAGTCTGTGCAACCACTGCCAAGGTAATCCCGGTGAGGTTCACTGTCAAATTTTTTGATTGAGATAAAGCTGAAATCAGAGGATTAAACCGCCGCGACTCGGCCCATGACGTAAATAATGACCTGTACGCTGACCTGGGTTATTTCCAGTGTAGCCCCATTCGGAATTACCGAGGTCAGAGGGGTAACGCGGTGTGAAAATCCGATGTGTGGTTTTCTTGAGAGTTTAAAGCTCAACGCGCGCGCCTACACCCCCCGTGCCACCAGTTCGCGGATAAGATAAGGGGGAGGTGTCCGTGTGACGGGTGCTGCTGACGTTTGAGGCAAAGGTACAGCGTAACAAAAAGAGAGAGGGGCTAATGCATAAAGCTGAGGTAAGTACAAACGCTTGGAACAATTTCCATGCTATTACCCCGACAATTACAGGAAACTACTGTGCGGAGTGCGCAGGCCAGAGACCAAAGGAGTTGGCGAAACAATTAAGAAAGAGAGAAAAGGGGAAATGGGGAATAAAATGCAATGGCAACGATGCGCATTATGGAGCCGAATATAATGCCAATGTATTCCGCATATATGAAGTTTCAATGCAGTTGCCCACTGGTGGATTTGAATACCATTTGGGTTTTGAATTGATACGATTCCAGTGGCTGTGGCGGCTCAGCAACGCGATCCGGTATTCCAGGGTCAGTCCATACAGGCTCACAGTGGAAAATCTAGCGCTGAAAATACCTCAGCTCCAACTAGCTTCGCCGGAGAGCTGTGGGGGGAGAAGGATAGACGGACGAGAAATTTTAATAGCATGCCTGGCTGTGATGAGTTGAATTTTATTGACTTTTCAAGGCATTTCCGTCATGCTGCAATGCACGCTCCTGCAGTCTCGGGTATAAACTTCAAGTTTAATCCAGCAGAGCGGAATAATAATCGCTTATTGCTAGAAGCATTCGGGTTTGATATTAAGAATGTCAAAAGATGATGTTGATCTCATTTCAGAGATTATAAATGTGAAATTTCAATGGAGTTGTCAATTTTTTAGCAGAGGGATGCCGGATGTTCCAAAAATAGGTGAATTTTTAATGGAAATACGAATACGAATTCAGCACCAATAATGCTGATCTTTCAGTTAATTGGAAATTCAAGAATATATTTACCGGAATTTTTGTCGCAGCAAATTTTTAGGAAATGATTGATCTACAATTTACAGTTCTCATCGATCTCTTCATCATATTCTCATTTTTACTAAATTATTGAACCCTAATAAGTTTTATTATCCTCAGAACAAAATTCCTCCAACGGAGAATGAAGTGTGATCTTCATTTAACGAATTTATCATTCAGCATTTCATTTTTGCAGAACTTCGGATTAGAACTGAGGAAGAAATGATTCATGCACTGTTAAAAATTTGCGTCTTAATTTTCTGTGCCAAATTCCGAAATTTTTATCATATTCAATTTTCACTGAAATTTCAGAAAATCTTGTCATCGAAAAATCAAATATTTCATTGATTTTCTGTTCGAATGATAGAAAAATCAAGAAAAAATCTGATTTTTCAACCCAATTATTCAGTAAAAATTCATAAAAATCAGGAAAATTCGAGAAAAAATGGAAAATTCATATCATTTTGTTTTTGAAAATTCATATGGCATTAAAAATTCAATCAAGTCGTGAAATTTCCATCTCACTCCTACTGAAAACTCATGAATCCCCTTGAATTCTACCTAAAATTTGAAATTTCATAGTGATTTCTCCTTTAAATCCGATTCAATCTCATTCTCATGAGAATTACTATCATATCTTCCATGAAATTAAAAAAAAAACCAATAGTGTGATTGAAATTTCAGTAAGAGAGCGGCATTGAATTCAATTTGGGGCGGGGGAGGGGGGTGATAAATCATGAAATTTCAAATCAAAACATGAATATTCACTTATGATACCACAAGAGCTTCAAAACTGTTGGGTATTCCCTGATAGATTCGTTGTAAACGGACGAACAAGTCAAGTTTTTTAGGTCAAAAACCTGAAATTTTTACTGGAAAAACCCCACGACTTCATTTTTATGCAGAAATTTCCGTCACGCTGCAATTTACGCTCTTGCAGTCTCGGGTTTAAACTCCGAGACGCTAGATTACAACCCAGAAGAAGGGAATAATAATCGCTTATTGCCAGGAACATATGGCGTTTGATATTATGAATGTGAAAAAGAAAATCTGGAAATGAAATTCTCAGCTATCGAATAACGACTATTTGAAAATTTGAGGATGAATGCATTCCCATGATTTTTTCTCTCGTTCGGGAAATAATAAAATGGGAGTTAGTGCAAGTTTGTGATTTATGCCGCATGAGTTATCGATTTTATGGGAACAATGGGAGGATAGGGTATTCTTTATCCTTTCGGGTGGCGATTGGGTGGAAAGTTTTTAATGATTGATGGAATTGGTGGAAAATAATGAACGAGGAGCAACTATTGGACGTTTACGCCCCATTTGGTTGTTACTCAGTGGGACAATTGGAGGGAGTTTGCCCATATTGGCTTAGGGAATGGGGTTATTTGACTGATTTGTGGATTGTATTGGTTGTAGAGAGAGAAATTTCGGGGAAATTCTAGTGCTGCACTAGAAAATTTGCAATTCTCAGGATAAAACCCCTTTTATTGGTTTCCAAGATCAGGAATTTTTTCATTTATTGTTGATTGATTATTCGGTTTGACATTATTTCAATTAATCTAGTCGATTGGGAACAGTGTTAGGGAATAATTATCGTCGTAAAGCGATCGGTCACATACACATGCATATAAATACATAGGTACATCGATCCAGACATTACATAATAATAATCCGATAAAATTTTTAGTCTCCACTACTTAATTTCTGTCATTTATTCTATTCATTCTATCAAAAGACAAAGATAGAAATCAAATTTATGGGTATTCTTCCATTATTCGCAAAAATATATCAATTTTAACACCTTCCGGAGACATTGAGAAATTATTATTTTTTATTTCTTCAGGCCTACGTTTTTTTGCATTTTTTAAATTTCTTCTCGTTAAAATTAGGTCATAAAATTCCAAAATATTCATATCCTGCCCATATTCAGAGAACAGTGATTCCACGTTTCCACCGACAAAAATGAAGAAAAGTAAATTTTCTTCATTTTCTAGCCGATCATCTCTGTTTAAAAATATTCAGTCTCCAATGCTTGATTTTTGCAATTGATTGCCATTTGTGTAATTCTGTTTCCAAAAATCAATTTAATAACTTTTTTGCATTTCTTGAATTTCTTCTGTGATTCGCAGTTCCCACCGCCATAAAAGAAGAAAAAAAATCCATTTTCTAGCCGATTATCCCCTTCTGATTATTTTTTCATTTCCTGTTCATAATAATAATTGGAATCCGACCATACGAATGAGGAGAACCGATATCTTTCCCGAAGAGATTTTTCTATTACCCGAATTCGATTTCGAATGACTTTTGTTTTGTGTATTTGTTTTGATCCCCAAAAAAATACTTTTTATTGATCTTCAACATAATTCCTCTTCAATGTTGTAACTTGCAATCAAGAAAAAAAAATATATATATAATAAAAATAAGAATGGATAAAATTGAATTAATCTAATTAAGGAAACGTAAATGGAAAGAAAATAAAATAAAATAAAGTAGTACAAATGAATCTAGCGACGGGCGCGAAGCGCCCGTTCGCTAGTGATCTAAACATAGTATATACGAACTCCTGAAGCTTCAAAAATTAGTTATCCTGAATACAATGCTTCCATACCGTGAGAATTTTTACCGGAACGGAGTCTAAATCATACTTTAAAATTTTGCCCGAAAGAAATTCCTACATCTCTGCATTTTTTGTGTTTTACTCTTTGGAAGAGGAGAGAGTTTCTGTCATTCTTTTTATTCTGGGTCTACCCTAGTAAGGATTCAATTCCAAATGTCTGGAAACTATATTGAAGCAGAGTAGTCATAGAACGTGAGTCCCTGTTTAACAGTAACCAGCCCGATGGGGTTTTGGTCTCGTCTGACCATAACTCGATCTTGGACTTGAAGCTTGCCAGTGGAAAAAGTCAGAGTGGTGCAGCATCGACTTTACCCTCAAGCGTTCCCATTCCACAACTGGAGGAGCCTCGAGAACCTAGAGGACTGTTCACGGTGCTAGAGCGAACCAGTCAAGAGGAGGAAAAAGTAAAATAAGAAGCGAGCAGTACAAGTAGAAGACAAAAAAAAACGAGAAACCCCAGGAAATAGAAATCAGGGGGAGTAAGAGGACTGGAGTAAAGAAGTTTGTGGGAGTAACGTCGAGTGGCAGAGAAAAAATAAAATAGAAGGAGGGAGAAGTAACCCATGTGCGCCTGATTGGAGGAGACTACGTACTCCAAAGTTGGTGGGAGAGACATTTTTTCGTGGAAATGGCTTCAGGTTGAATTAACGCACATTTTTCCCATTTTCCATTCGACAACTCGACTAATTCATAAATGAAATTTATCCTACGCGCATCGTCTTTTTCCTTATTTCTAGTGTGCATTTATGTAAACACTCCAATTTTTCTCAGGGCCGAAAAGAACTGAGGATTCGAAAGGTCTCCGGAAAATTACGTCGCAGAACTGATTAGTATTTACCAGGTCAATCAAGGTCTGGAGAGATCTTGAAAGACATGTGTACGTTCAATCAGAACCAAATCCGCGACTGGAGCTCCCGGGAGTTACTAGTCGACTCTCCATGAAATCTCAATTTTCTTCTGACAGTGTAGCATTCTAAAATTCTCACCAAATTTTTCTCTCCCTGTCGGTGGCACTCGGCGTCGCGAGCAGAGTCCGTCACATCAATTGACCACGCAATTAGGGTTTTTCATTCTTGCTTTTCCCAGATGTCCACCGGTGGGAGCCCTAAACAAATGAGGAATCAGCTGGATGAATCAATAACCTACCGCCATAAACCGCGTCACGAGCCATTCTTTCGATTATTTAAAGTCGTATTGCTGACGGACAATGTCTGAAGAATTGAGACAATCGCACCACCTCCGATCGAAGTCGAGTGACGGGGTTGACCTCGCCTCGAAAAGAATTCATAATTTAAGGGATGTGAAATCGACTCGAGACCGAAAAGTGCTCCTTCAAATATTTAAGCGGCTGGCCAAAAATGTCCTGGCTTATCTGCCTTTCGCAGCCTCTTATCTGCAATATCCGTCAGGTACCTGAGAGTCAATCGTCTTTTACTACGTCTGTCCCGGCCTCAACAGCCGGTTTTGCTGAATCAAAAATGAGCTAGAGTCGCGTGGATTTCACCACATGGGAAGAAACGTTGGATAAAAATCACCTCCAAAATTGTGAGCAATTTTAGTATACGAATGGTAATCGTGGAGCGAAATGTAATTCAGTGAAAATATACTGGTTTTTAGTGGATATCTTGCGATTTTTGCGGTAAAAAAATTGATCCATGGATGTAAATTTATTCTCCTGTTTACACTGTTAAAAATTTTTGTGTTCAAGTTCCACTGAAATTTCGAGAAATATTATCTTTGAAAAATCAAATAGTCCATTGATTTTCTGTTCAAATGATCTGAAAATCAATAAAATACTTGACTTGTCTCTGAATATTTATGTTCCACTGAAAATTCAACCAAGTTGTGGAATTTCCATCTCACTCCACTTAAAACTCGTGAATTCTACCTAAAACTAGAAATTTCATAACCGTTTTTCCCGTGAATCCGAATCAATGTCACTCTTATGAGAATTACTATCATATTTTCCATGAAATTTCCCACCGGCAGGGGATTCACGGAGAAAATTATTCAACAACTACTCGTTGTTTATAATTTCAACAATTAGTCGTTGAAATTCACCAAATAATTTTCTCCGTGCATTCCCTGCCGGTGTGGGAAATTTTACTGCAATGACAATTAAATCGGTAATGGTATTCAATTTTCAGAATGACTTAAAAAAAGGCAGTACTCATCGAAGTACCCACATACGTTGCAAGTGAAACGACTTGATTTTTCTGTAGTTTCAATATAGTTTATAAATTTTAGTCACAAATTCAAGATCTTAACATGAAAATTTGCCTATAACTGTTGATTAATTTAAAAAATTCGAGGAGTTATTCATTCCGTCATTGAGTACCACCATCACTTCAAAATGAAGTCGATTTCACGTGATTACGTGCTGATTTCAGAGATTTAAGGAAGATAAAATTTCAATTACGTCAAGTAACACGCGAACATGATTTCCTGATTGCAGTTGACTTTAAATGATTTCATTAAGTCGAAGTCAATGATTTCAGAGAAGTTGAAGTACTCAAAATCACGAAATGCCGACGAATAAAGGTTGATAAATAAGAGAGGTGAAGCAAACGGATTAATCAATGTGTTAAATATTGAAGTATGTTATCAATAATTGAGGTAGTTAGATTGCCAATTATTTCGTTGATCAAAAATCATCTTAAGAAATTTAGAATTGTTTGTTTCATATAATTAAATCCTTTCTCTTGAACCAAGTAACTAAGTTTACTCATTTGAAACAAAAATATTCTACTAGAAATGAGTAAAAAATTTCAAATCAAGATTTTTATTTGATTCAAAAGAACCGGAACACAACATATTATTGGAAGGTCTACGAAAAAATGGATCGAAGGCGAGAAAAGGTTTTGAAAGTCTTCCCGAGGCTCCCCCAGAACGAAATATTCGACTCACGAAGCTCCTTAGAAAGCCTGGAAACCTCCTAAACTGAACATAACCAGAGCAATTCAGTCAGCACTGTTGAGGTCAAAATATTCGACTCGGGATGGTTCCACTTGGCTGCCCTCAAAAAACAATTTCCCTCCCAATACCATCGGGGGGAAAAAAAACTCAAAAACCCCATTCGATCGCGTATGCGGAGGAGGTAGTTTCGGTTAAGGAGGGCAAAAGTTCTTGAAGAGGTTCAAGCCCTGGTAAAATCCATGTGCTGTACGAGATACGGCGAATGAGGGTGTGAGGGTATGAGCTGGTGCGGGTAGAGAATTGCGCTGCCGGCACAGATATTGATCGCTCGGGTCACGCAACAGGCTGCTTGTCAGTCCGCCCGACAACCCGACAGCACCCCCTGAGCCTATTCGTGAAGGCCATCGTGCGAGACCTCTCTTCCACCCCCGACCATTCTCTTCTTTGTCGTACTGCCTGCTCCACGTACCGGGGCTCAATGCGAGTGATTTGACACACTCTCGATAACGACGCGACTGTTATCCATCGTCAAGTACAGCCTCAAGCCTTTCACCTGAATTTATGTAATCATTCCCTTGAGCCTCAGATCCAATTCTCCAGGGATATTGGTTTACTGGTTAGTCTGTGGGTGACACTGATGCTGTCGACATTAGGAGATTTGTATAGATCGTGGGTCGAAGGGCTTGAGAGAGGACTGGTTGATTGGTTGATTAAACATTTTTGTCGTGGGGAGAGAAAGGGGTTGCATTGAGTCCTCGAGAGTCGAATATTTTGAGCGGGATGGCCGTCAATCTTGCGATTCTTCAATATTAAAAGAATTTCCGACTTATATTGATCAAGGTTTAAATATACTAATGTGAATTTAAAAGTAGTAAAATAATTGGTAATCTCAGTTTCCAATTGATGAGGAATTCAAATTTTAAAAATATGGAACTAGTATTTTCTATTAAGGATGTTCTACACCCTTTCTGCCAAAATTCACGTTTTTTTAATTTTTCTGGCAAACTTATGATGGAATTGACGTGAAAAAATATAACGTTTTTGCGTTTTGTCATTATTTAATGACTGACGAAATTTTAAGGTGGTGCGAACATTTTCCTGCGTTTTCTCTAAACTTTTAAAAAGAATCACAAAACTGTAGAAAAAACGCATGAAAATTATCGCACCACTACGCAACTTCGTGAGCCATTAAAGAATGACAAACCACAAAATCGTTATATTTTTTCACGTCACTCCCATCGATAATTTGCCAGAAAAATGAAAACAACGTCAATTTTGGCTAAAAGGGTGTCGAACATCCGTAAGTTGATAATACTAAATTTCTTATGAGGGATTTCCGAATATCCAAATAATCGTCAATGTCCCTAACGTAATTACAGATTAATGAATAATTCGAAATTTGACTATTTAAATTGATGGTTACTTCAATAATTAAAATTTAAGAGTGATATTTACTAATTGATTACTTAATAATTTAACAGCAATTGTAATTTATGGATATGGCTATCCCTGATTTTGACCTGAAGAGTCCTGACTGAATTATTCCAGTTATGTTACGTTTAGGATCTTTACAACTAGAATATTTCGTTCTGGTTCAGCCTCCGGGGGGCTTTCAGCTTGAGTTGTCTTCCGACCCTGCGGACTACTTTTTTACCCTAGACTATTAAAAATTTTCGTCTGAATCGTCCGTGACTAATTCCGGAAATTTTTATCGTGTTCAAGTTCCACAATTTCAGGAAATCTTCTCATTGAAAAATAAAATATTCCATTGATTGACTATTCAAATGATTTGGAAATCAATTAAATTCTTGATTTTTCAGTTCAATTATTCTGTGAAAATTTCGGAAAATTTATGGAAAAATTGGAAATTCATGTCATTTTGTTTCCGAATATTCATGTCCTACTAAAAATTCAATCAAGTTGTGAAATTTCCATCTCACTCCCACTGAAAACTCATGATTTTCCATGAATTCTACCCAAAATTTGAAATTGCATAACCATTTTTTCCCTAAATCTGATTCAATGTTACTCTCATGAGATTTACTATAATATCTTCCTTGAAATTTCAAAAAATTTCTAACAGTGTATGAAGACCTCCAAAAACCTAAAAAAATCTGTGATAAGTCTCCTCTAGCCTGCACCTTTTTAATAAATAATTAACTAGATTTTTTCATTGAAAAAATCAGAAAATTTTGGGGATTTGATTCGTAAAGTTTTTATTTATTAGAAATTACTGGTCATTGACGTAGGCGTCTTTTACGCAAATCCTTGGAAAATCTAGGAACCTTCTAGACGGTACATAACTAGAATAATTCAGCTGTCGTCTCCCGCACTTTTCAGGTCTAAATATTCGCCTCGGGAAGACATTTCCAATCCTGTTGTCTTCTGACCCTGATGAAGACCTATAAAAATCTAAAAAAAACCTCTGATACTTCTCCTGCAGCCTACACCTTTTTAATAAATAACTAGCTCAAATTTTTTCTTTAAAAAAATTAGAACATTATGGACATTCGTTTAGTAATATTGTTATTTATCCGAAATTTTCGTTATCTCAAAATTATTTTCATCAAGGTTGACTCCCTAATCACGTTCCCGACCTGAGAATAAAACACACTTAATCTGAATCTATTTTTCTCTCGTGTTAAAGTCTAGATCTGAAAAACATCCGCTTCATTATTCGTGACAACAACCACACCGTTGAATAAAAGAATTGGATTATTTCAACGGCAACACTCCATCCATTACCCCTGAATTATAAGTCCACGTTTAATGTGACACATCTTGCATGTTAACGTACACACGGTGATCCATCAAAATTCAATCCGAGGGGCTTGGGCTTTTCACACTGAGATTATCTGTAACACAGTGAAACTGGATTAATCCAATTTGTGATCTGTACTTTATCAAACACACATCGGAGTAATGAGCTGTGATGAATTTGCATCCGAATTATTTTCATGTTATACGTATTTCTGGTATTAATGGAGAAGTGAAGAGAGAACTGGGGGTGAGTGGCAGACTGTGACACTTCGTGCAGAGGTCAGCTGCAATTACTTTATCGAACGCACTCGGCAATCAAAGCGGGCATTCACTAGAGTCCAGTATGTGGATCCGATTCATCCTCCGGTGCTCTTGATGAAACTCCCAGTGCAATCGAAATCAAAATCATGCACTGAACAAGTGTCGAATGGGCGAGTGGAGGAATAAATTAGATCAGCGTTTTATTTTACCTCTTAAAGAGTGGTTCGGTTCAAAATGGAATATTTGTTCTTACACTGAGGAGAAAATTATTTTCACCAAATATTCATTTACTTGAGAGAAGCATTTATTTTGTCAAAATCGTATTTCTCCAATCGAGTCAGTCCCAGGCGAGCCTGATTAGGTTTCTATTATGACAATCATGTTGCTCTAGTGGATGACTATGTTGCACATGATCTTGGATGAACTCCTCGAATGATTATTCATTTTTACTAAATTTGTTATTTCCTGCAGGGAAGAATTTCGGTTAATTTTTTAATGTTTATAATCACTGAGTGAGTCTACTCAAGATTATCGCTAACATGATCATGTTCTAGAGTAATATAATTGTCATAATTGAAAACTCATGAGAATTGCCTGGTAATGATTCGATTGGAGAAAGACGGCATTGAAAAAATAAATACTTCTCTCAAGTAAATAGATATTTGGCAAAAATAATTTTTTTTCTCAGTGTATTTCACTGGAAATTTATTATTTATTCGGAAGCATTTTTTTCGCACAATCATTTATAACGTTTCATGAATTTGTCCACTGGAGAACTACTCAAGTAAGTTTATATTGTTAAAAAAATTTCCCTGAAATTTTCGGTAATGGTTGGAACTTATGATATTATTATAGTTCCATTTAAATTTCTCGCAATTTCGTCATTTAAAATTGAAAATTTTATTGAAAAGTCAATAGAAACCAAAAATTTTGGTGAATCATTCCATGAAAATTAATGGAAATCGAAAAAATTCAGGTGAATACATTCTAGAATTTTTCATTAGGGGAGGTTGGGGTAAAATGGACACTTTTGACTATTTTTTTAATGTTAATGACGGGTTGAAATGTTGATAAAATTTAATAATTTTTTCTTCATTGCAAAGAACAATTCTTTCCCTTCCTGATGAGCCTAAACTGAGCTGAATTGATAAATTTGTTTCTGAGTTATGAGTAATTGAAACAAAAGTCTAAAGTGTCCATTTTACCCCACACTCCCCTAAGTTAAACTTCATTGTTGCTGGGTATTAAATATTCATGTTTTGATTAAAAATTCCTCCTGCTGCTCAAAAATCTGGAATTGCATTGATTTAAAAATGAGTGTGAAATTAGTCTATATTCATTACAAGCCAATGTTATCGGAACCAAAAAATGATAAAAATATTCAATGAATCTCGATCATTTCCAAGTTTCAAAATCAGTCTTGAATTTCTAAATATAACTTTAGAATCAAATCACTCATTATTTCCATACCTTACATTTCATTTTTACTTGGTTTTATTCATTTTACTCTACATTCCTTCGCTATATTGTTAAATTAATTATGTCGCTGCACACTAATTTCACTTGGAAATTACGTGAATGCTATACTGCTATACTCGAGAGTATCGTTAAATCGATGTAACATATATTCCATGCAATTTTAATTCATCGAGTAATTGTGCTCATTGATTAATGCATCACGTGTTTTCACGGACATCTCTCATTATGCCCGATAACTTATCCATTTTGCATTCTGCTAGAGCCATGACTCGATATCCAGAGCTACGTGATTGAATGCCATTGCAGAGAGCCACGAAAATTCTGATGGATCACGTTTCAAGTGAATGAAGCAGAATGTTTCGTAGACGGAATATTATCCTCATTGCAGAACAATTTTTCTCAGTTTGAAAGATTGTCCATATTGTCCATATTGTACGGAGAAAAAAGTTGGAGAACAATTACCAAACAAGTCAAGTAATCGTGGAGCAACCTCGATTTCCAGTACTTTTTCACCTCAAATAGGAGAAAAAGTGCGAGATTAATAGTGAATTTTACTCCGTTGGCCCGGGAAAATTGACTAAACGTGAGTGATTTTTACCGAAACTGTAACA
Organism: Diachasma alloeum; assembly: GCF_001412515.2. NCBI lineage: Eukaryota > Metazoa > Arthropoda > Insecta > Hymenoptera > Braconidae > Diachasma > Diachasma alloeum. Next base: position 216,532 of record NW_021683643.1, on the reverse strand, counting down.
TTTATTCTGTGTCCCATCAAAAATTATCCCAGTAAACGTGAATAATTGCTCCAATTTTTTGTATGATTTTTACCCGATTAAGGCCGGACGGGTACAAAACAAAAATATAGTTCATCTGCGATGAAGTCAATTCGTCGTGGGTCAGGAAGAAATTAAAATCGCTCCACTTCGCCGATTATTAGCAGCATTAATCATGATTAATAGCACCAATCACGCAGAATCCCTCTCCCTCCGGAAATCCCTCAAATACTCAAGTTATTCCAAACACAGAGAGGAGCATATGTCAGCAAACCGCTTGGATGCGCAAGAGATAACATACCCAGTGATTATAATTGGAACGCGACGGCATTCATCCTGTTCACAAAGGGGATTACCTCAAAGCTATGGATCCACAGGGCTAGTCCCCGTAATCGATATTCAAAGCGGCACCTGTCCTTAAGTAGTGACGAACACCATTCCTTCCTGGATGCGTCGAAATTGATTTCCCCTCCGGGCGACAACGACAACCAATCCTCCAGTCTAATTGTCTTCCACTAATTTCATTGTAATTGGACGGTAAGCTCGTGCATAAGAATTTCGAACCACCGCCGACAGCGAGAACGAGGCGAGGATAATGATGAAAGAAAAGGAGTCTGAGGGTTTTGCAGTGAAACAAACTGGGAGAAAACACTTTGATAATTTTTACCATTATCACTGTATTTCCGGTACACTCCACAGAAATTTTTATCGCATTATAATTTCACTGAAATTTCAATGACGAAATTCCTTGAAATGTCAGTGTTAATGAAATTCGATGAAAATTTACAAAAAGTGTACCGGCAATTTCAGACAATAATTTTCAACAGTGAAGCCCATATCCAACAATCGTAATTCGACAATAATCTCACGAATAACAATCTCAAGCAGGTCCCCATCCACCCCGTGAAGATGATACTCAAAGAAACGGAGTTTGAAGACTCGTTACTTCAGCGAAAGACGGTAGTGGTAATTTCCCCCAAGGGTCCGACAGGGGCAACGACTCCAAAGGACCTCCCCAGCTCCCTTGAATCCGCCAGCAGTTCGCATGTGCAAGCAAATCTCTCTCGAAATCTTCCATTATACTCCCTGGATCTCATCAGCCCTCGCTCTAACGTCGTCAGCTCGTTGCAGCCACCTGTTTGCAGTCCACATAAGTTCTCCATGAATCAAACTGAATTCCGTACAGATTCCCAGAAAAATCCTCCCGAACCATCACGAGTGGATTGAACCCGTCAGAGGCATAACGGTGAAATTGTTCTCCATTGCTGCACTCACCACGCAGACACTGGAGTCTCAAAGACCTTTTCCCATTTCCGGGGAGTGGTGTAGTCAGATAGACAGTTGAGATTCTCCGTGTACGGCCTCGGGGGTAAACTTTTGTAGTGGCAGTATCATCCAATGCTGGAGTAATGCTTCCTCCGCTTGTGGTAGTAAAACGTAACTTCTGGGGAGTTCATACTTGAATGTTTCTCCGGCTGTTGGAGTAGGCATCAATCGTGAGGAAACATCGAGAAGAACAGGAAATTGTGAAATTTAACTCACCGTTGGATATTCGGGTCAATGATGAACCAGTCTCATGTATACACTCTGTCAATTAAATTTCACCCTTCGAATCGAATTAGCTCGAGTGCTTCGACAGTCTTTACCCAGAGTTATCTGACGTGCATGGATGGGGTTGGGGATGTCGGAGTGAAGTGAGTTGGGAGTGTTAGCGGGCGGGGAAAAACGAGAACTTTGGAGTTACTGGGAGACCAACCCCTCGATACATTTCCACGTGCGTGGAATTTCTCTCGCTCTCTCTCTCTCTCTCTCTTTCTCTCTCTCTTCGGCCTCTATCGACATCAACTGATCGATACCCACGACGCGTCTAGACAACGTACACCTGAGATTACTCCGTTCGAGTTACCGGAGTTTCAGAATATAGTTTGAGGCAATATCAGGGGATGAGATTGTTTTTGAAGTGAGAATATCTTTTTTCATTGAAAATACACTGTTATAAATTTTTGGCGGAAGTGCCGAGTATACATGGAGAGAAATTTTTTTAGGAAAATGGTGGTGCTAGCACGGGAAATCAGGCGCAAAGTGACGACCAGGAAAGAATGCCAGTGCCGGCACTAGACATTTTATTGGGAAAACGTGAATATTTCCCCGTATTTCTGTGTAAATTTCACAGAAGTGCCCCGAAATTTTATCAGAAATACCAAGAAATTTTATCTTAACAGCACTAGAATTTTTCACACCCGGTGGATTATAATTTTTTCCAGTACTCGTACTAGAATTTTTCTAGAAAATTTCTCTCCACGAATGGAAAATTTCTATAGAAAACCTCAGCGAATTCACTAGAAAATTCTATTGGAATTCTCTAGAAATTCTGTGGAGATTCTCATAAATTCTAGGGAATTCTCGTGAAAATTCTATTTATTTCTTGCGCATAGTCTATTAGATATTTGATAGGAAAAAGCCAATAGATTTTAATTTTTCTGTTTGAATTTTTCTCTTGAGATTTTTTCTATTAAAATTATTGGGCACGGATTTTCCAGTTTTTTCCGCTATATTTTGTTTTGCCTTGCATTACAGGATCCGAGTGAAAGAAACGTAGAAAATGTCCAGAAACTTAGGGTCAAATGGGGCTCAAATGCACTCAGAATGCTTCATTTATTTCAAACGAGATTCGTTAACTATTAACGAATGAAATCCATTTGTTAACACTAACTAATCCTTCCTATCAGTGGGAAAGCTCTGATGTCCGACAGCAAAAGTAGAAAAGCATTTCACTGGAGAAAAAATAGCCAAAGTACACTGTTAAAAATTTTCGGTGCCAAATTCTGGAAATTTTTATCGTGTTCCAAGTTTCACTGAAATTTCAGGAAATCTTGTCATTGAAAAATCAAATATTCCATTAATTTTTTGTTCAAACGATCTGGAAATCAATAAAATATTTGATTTTTCAGTTCAATTATTCCGTGAAAATTCAGAAAAATCAGGAAAATTCAGGGAAAAATTGAAAATTCATGTCATTTTGTTTCTGAATATTCACGTTCTATTGAAAATTCAATCAAGTTATGAAATTCCCATCTCTCTCCCACTGAAAACTCATAAATTTCTTTGAATTCTGTCACTCTCATGAGATTAACTATGATATCTTCCGTGAAAGTTCAAAAAATGTTTAACAGTGTACTTGTATATCCTTAAGAAAAAAAATTGACTACACCTCTTACTACAATTATAGTCTCAGGACTATACATAGCGCAACTCTTGGTTGAAAATCTGGAATGAAACTCTGGAACCATTTGTCCATTAAACGTCTTGTTTTCCACCGGAAAAAACGTCTTATTTCATGGAAGAATTCCAATCGTTGTATATGTCCTTAAGCGATGCTGTATTGATCTCAATAAATTACTTATGCAATACCTCATTACTTATCTAATAAATTCCTTATGCAATTCTTTTTCTCTCTCAATGCAGACAAATGCACCCTCGAATATCCCCAAACCCCCACCCAAGTCACCAATGTTTATGTTAATGAAGTGAGAATTAATGTTCGGGTTATGCCGACGCTGTGCAGGTGAGTCACTGGTATGCATAACTGTTGAAACGGCGATCGTCGCTCACAACTCTACCTGCACCCCCGAGTATGGCACCACAAACCCACTATATACAATTGCACAGTCACGTGATTTACGCCAGTACTGTTATCGCAACGATAAAAGTAACTCCGGTGATCCACTTAAGCCCTCAGGCCACACCCGGGCTTTCATACTGCTGTTGGCCGCTTGTGTATACGTTACAATGCGTGTAACGCGGAACCCGGGAGTTTTAGTCAGACGGTTTCATGTGAAAACGAGCGTGCAATGTATTTACATAATATCGCCCTTTTGATATAGGAGTGAAATGGCAATACCTCTGCACTGTAACTGGACGATGCCATTCACTTGATACGAAGAAGGATGGCTATGTGGCATGGCTATATAACCCACTGCGGGATAGCTCGAACATTAGGATCGATTTACAACGACTCGTCCCACATGATCGGGTAGGCTGCCTGGATATTGCGGGGTTTATCGCTTCGTGACGAAAATATTGAGGGCTATCTGAATTTCCATTACAGTCCGCCACCACTCGTGTTTCCAGCCTCTCGCAACTGTACTCGCACCGTAAATAAAAGTTTTATGGGGGTTTCAGGGTTGAGGCTACGGCTCAATGTACTTTCAATAACTGGGGGGTGAGAGTGGAAAGGGAGAAGTGGAGAAAATATGGGAGACGCACATTGATGTGGCGCAATTATCAGTTGCACTGTTAATTATTTTTCTGATATTTACGGTGCACTTTTTGGAAAGTTTTAGAGAATTTAACTACCACTGAAATTTCGAGGAATTTTGGAATTGAAAATTTAGAACATCGTGGAAACATTTAAGAGAACTGGCAATTTCAGTTCCATTTTTTCGTGAAAATAAATAGAAAACCAGAAAAATCCGGTCAATATATTTTTGAATTTTCAGGAGAGTGACACTGAATGCGATTTAGGGGACAAATCGAATGTAATTTGACAGTGAATGTTCATATTAGATTGGAAATTCAAATAGATTAATAAATTCTCGTCTTTATGCTGCTTAAAAATCTGGAATTTTACTAAATTTTCATCATTTTTTTCCCTAAATCACATTCAGTGTCACTGTCCTGAAAATTAGTAGTCAACTGTCCATGAAATGTTATTTTTTTCTTAACAATATGCCCGGAGTGCTCCAAAATTATCGAAGATGTGTCAATAGTCTTGATAAATAGCAACGAGAGGGAGAAGTTATTTTATTTATTTATTTTAAAAAAAGGCCTAACTAGCAAAAGTTTTTTATTAGCTCGCAATTTTTTTCAAAACTACTTCAATGAGGAAAAAAATAAAAATTTGGAATATCTATACATTAGGGGCTAATTGATCGGATCTCATAGTTTCCGAAATAATCGCGAAACTACGCCATCCACTTGCCTATAGGGGACCCAAATTTGGTTTCCAGGCTCTATCTCTCATAGTTTCCGAGATAATCGCGAAAAACGAAAATGCCAAAAAAAATTAATTTAATTCATCTTGTATAGGATGTGGGAAGTGGAAAAACGCACTTCTGAGCCGTCCATCCGCCTATAGGGGACCCAAATTTGGTTTTAAGGCTCTATCTCTCATAGTTTCCGAGATAATCGCGAAAAACGAAAGTGCCAAAAAAAATTAATTTAATTCATCTTCTGTAGGGTGTAGGAAGTGGAAAAAC
>NW_021683643.1:196877-210661 GCF_001412515.2 Diachasma alloeum | reverse complement strand
CTCAGGAATCGAATGGAATAGGTTTTAAGGCTCTATCTCTCATAGTTTCCGACATAATCGCGAAAAACGAAAATGCAAAAAAAAATTAATTCAATTCATCTTGTATAAGTCCTAGGAAGTGGAAAAACGCAATCCTGATGTATAAAAATACAACTGCGTGAAACACACAGGCGTATCAAAATGCAACTGCGTGAAACACACATGTGTATAAAAATACAACTGCGCGAAACACACAGGTGTATAAAAATACAACTGCATGAAACACACATGTGTATAAAACTTCAACTGCGTGAAATATACAGCAGTATGAAAATTCGGCTGCGTGAAACACACAAACTTCACACCTGCGTGGAGTGTATGGAGTGTACGGGAGTGATTCACGCAATGGTGCGCATAGTCACGGCCTAAACTTATTTTAGAATAAAACATTCTAAATATTCTCACCTCATAATTAATCGACGTGAGGAGCCGTCATTTCATAAAAGTGTTCGAAAACTTCACGAAAAAATACAGTCAAAATTCTTCAACATCGTTTCCTCGTTGTCTTCCTATGAAATTTCAATGTTTCCTCAACAGTCCAATATCCTTTCAATAACTGGAGACGAGAACTGTGAGAAAGAAAGTGGAATGGAAAAGTTGGAAAAAATACATGAATTGAAATTAAATCGTTTACGAGGAACGTATTGTTATGCGGCGAAATTACCCGCTGGATTGGTTTAGAAGTGGATGGAGAGAATCTAGGGATCTGCTCGTAAAAAGTCAGACGGAATTCTACACCACGAGAGAGACTCAGGTGTTTGTGTGCACCTTGCGCAGACAAGTTGCTGCTATTTCAACTTGGCTTTGTTTTCCTTCCGAGTTATCACGCTCGATATCCGTGACAACGGTTTCCTCTTGAAAGTTTTTTCAACTCCTTTGTTTTCGCAATGGTATCTTTAATTGAATGTCTGAATTTACTGGCAGCGCTGCAAATTCGTTGGTAGTTACCGACAATTGGTTTGTTTTTTTTCTTGTCGAGTTTTGTTAGAGTGATTTTGCGAGCTTGTTGCGAATTTATAGTGTGGATGAGCCGACGGGAATCGTAATGGTGTGCGTTGGTGTCTAGTGGTGATTATTATTTGGCATCTGGGCAGCGTTATTACCGGTTTCACTGGGGTCTGCACGGTGCCGCCACGCCAAAAGTTCCATTATCCGCCCATTACGGGGTATTAATGAGTAATGAAAGTAATCGGGTTATTTACCAGGGGATTGAGCGCGAGGTAATGATGAATAAATTCATCCGGTGGGTAAATATTTGACTGTCGGGGAATTATTTAGTAAATACATCTTTTGGGGGTAGGGGAAATACATTGAATACATTGAATACATTGAATTTGGCGATGGGAAGATTGAATTTCCAGCGATGAAAAATTTTCAAGTGCAATCTAGAATGAGATCCACAGAGGGAATGAAATCCTGATTTTCAGAGGCATGTCACTGATTTTCAGTAAGCCATCCCTAATTTTTAGGGACCACCAATTTTCAGAGATTCGTGATTGGAAAATTCAACGCGTGCAAAGTTCTGGAATTCAGGGATTTTGACATTAATTTTTCATGACATTATCACTAATTTGTAAGTTATATGTAGAGTTCAGTAGAATTCATGAGTTTTTAGCAAAAGTTAGACGGAAATTTCGCTACTTTCCTGAATTTTCAATTGAAAATGAATGTACAGGATGACAATGAGCTTGATTTTCAATTTCTCTATGAAATTAACCGATTTTTCTACATTTTCGATGGAATAGAAAGAGTAAAATCAGGGGATATTGAAGAAAAAGGAAAATCACGCCTGTTAATTTGTCGTAGGTGGTAATTACTTTTCTCCAATTCCCCTTGATTTCACTCCTTTGAATATATTTCAATGAAAAAGGAATAATTGAACTGAAATTCAGAGCCTCCATTTATTTTCCAAGCGAATTATTAAGAAATCAGTCGAATGTTTCAATGTTCAATAACGAGATTTCCTAAAATTTTAATAAAAATCTTACTTTGCAGCAAAATTGTTGTAGAAAAATTTCCTCAATTTACTTGGGTTTTTTCTTTTAATTACATAAAAAAATTTAACCCTGCCAGAAACTGCCATCGGAGAACATCTCCACATTAATTAATTAATGTCATTAAAAATTGACATTAATTTTTAATGACATTATCATTAATTTGCAAATTACATGTAGAATTCAATAGTTTTAAGCAGAGGTTAGACAGAAATTTCACTACTTTCCTAAATTTTCAATTGAATGTACAGAATCGCAATGAGCTTGATTTCCAATTTTCATATGAAATTAATTGATTTCCCAAATTTTCAAGGAAATAGGAGAACTAAAATCCAGGGATATTGAAGAACAGAGAAAATCACGCCTTGTTGTTACTCCTTCGATCATATTTTAATCAAAAAGGAATAACTGAACAGAAACTCAGAGCTCCCATTTATTTTCTAATCGAATTATTCCTAAAATTTCAATAAAAGTCTCACTATGCAGCGAAGTTCCCTCAATTTACTTCGGCTTTTTCGTTTAAACAGGCAAAATTTTTTAATCCTGCCAACAACTGCCATCGGAGTACATCTCCACTGATTAAAACTCAAAAAACACCCTCGATCTCGATCTAAAATTATTCACCCGCAACATTCTATTCGAATTTGATTACTCAATTGCGGGCTAATGTCACGATTTACAAACTCGTTAACTCGATGGAATGAGGATCGAGGGCAGGTTTGTCGTTTCGATAAGAGTATTTTCGTGCGGATGAGGAAATTCTTTGAATACATTAACTGGGGGTTGGCAGAAAAAAAAATGGAAAACTTGAGGAGGTAATCATATTTGATGAGAATACAACTGGACAGTGGTAAATATCCATCGTTGTACGAATAAGGGGGCTCGCGTGACATCAACGGATTATGATTATCTCGGGGATCGTTATGTTCTCCAGTGGCTAACGACCGGTTGGGAAACGGCGTGTGAGCGTTGGACGACGGAGTACACGTGAGAGGCCACACGGAGGTATCCTGATATAGCGTCAAAGCGTCAGTATGCTGAAGAAGTGGCGTCGATTGTACGCAGATAAAATGATTATCAGGCTATGCCAGGCGTGTCGGTTGCTGTTCATCATTTATGGGGATATAGGAACCAGTGGATGGGGAAAAAAAACTATCCCCCATGAAAAACTATATCAGTAGCGAAGCGATAAACCGGGCTAAGTCGATTTTGACTATTGGCCACTTTTCGGTGAATATCTCGGGATCTATGTCCTAGACCATTTGTCGTAGCCGCATGCCTGGTGGCTAGAGACCTTGAACCTCTGCGAATTATACACCAGTTTTTAAAAAAATGTAAAATAAAAATTTTAAAATCAACAGTGATAAATGTAGCCAAGAACCCAGATAAACCAAAACTAGAACTTAAATCTATGTACTTATATAGCCTGTAAATAACCCACTGTAGGTTAATACGTAAATAAACAATAAAAAATCGCGAAATTAAAAGGGAAAAATTTAAGTCATGACCTTTTTTGTAGTAAGCCCTCTTAAGTGTAATATAAGGGTCAGGCACTAAGTGTCAGAATACAAGGGTCAAAAAGTGGAGGTTAAAAAATAAGGGTCAGAATATTAGGGTCAAAATATTAGGGTCAGAATAAAAAAGTAAAAAACGTGGGTGTCAGGCAATGAGGGTCTAAATATAAGTCATATATTATACTTGATCACCGCTTTTAGCCCTTATATGACCCTCATTGTCTGACACCCACTTTTTGTACTTTTATATTCTGACCCTCATTCGTTCACCTTTACATTCAGGCCCCCATTTTTTGACTCTAATATTCCGACCCTCATTTTTTAACCTCCACTTTTTGATACTTATATTCTCACACTTAGTGTCAGAGCCTTATATTACACTTGAGAGCGCTCGGTACAACCCGGGCTGATACGGAATAATCATCCTCGAATTGAAACACCCATCCCCCACTCGAGTATAAAATATAATCAATTCAAGTTTTTTTCCGCGTATGAAACATATAAATACATATTTTATGTCACTTTTATATGTAAGTCAGGCCAATTCCATACATAAAATAGTATATTTCGTAACGAGTGCAAAAAGGTATTTTTTGGCGAGTGGGAGGTTTATATCATGAGCCGAAGGCGAGTGATATAATCCCACGAGCTAAAAAACATTTTTTCACGAGTTACGAACAATATTTTTCGTCACAATGTGGCGGAAATTGGACTTTTAGGCACACGGAGCGTGCCGAAAAGTTCACTTTTCGTCACAGCGAGATGAAAATATATTTTTCCGTATGGGTAGTGGATTGGTAACATGTCTTGGAGTCGTTTGCTATTTTGGTGAATCGGGTCAATTTCTCGGTTTATTGTGCCTCTTCCGCATTTTCCTCAGCAATTTACCTCGGTCCCAGGATATTTATGATGGCTATGATGGGGTGGAAAGTTCAGCCTCGTGTCATAAATAAATAAAAGATCACCGCATATTACAGAAAGGTAAATTTATAAAGAAAATTGTCACGAAGATGTGGGTGAAATTGACCGGATCTAATTATCTGATGAATGTCAGGCGAAAGTTTTGCTCAGGTAATTTTCAGCGGCTATTGAATTTGAAAACGGACAAAACAGATGCTGCCTAAAATGATTTTATGCATTTTTTGGAAATACTATTATTTTAGTTTAGAGATAACCCAGGACGCAATTTGCTCTTCTTGGCGTTATCCACCAAATATTCTGCACGACAATGACGTTGAAATTGATTTAATTTCCGTTTTCCAAATTGAATTGAATTCATATATTAATGATAATGACTCTTAATGATGACATGTCTTGAACTCGTTTCTTGAATCGCTCCAATTTCCCAGTTTATCGTGCGTGTTCCCCACTTTTCTTAACAATCCGCCTCGTTTCGAGGATATTTACGGCGGTTTGATAACACGACGGAGTCGTGAGTTCGTCCTCGTGTTGTAAATAAATGAAAAATGACCCGATATTACAAAATAACATAAAAACTAATTTAGTTGTCATCTTATAATTGAATTCAATGAATTAATGATGATAATTGTTACTGGTGCCTTACATGTCTGAGAGTCGTTCATTTTATTCTTTTATTTTTATTTTTTCATCTGTACACTTCAGTGTTGTCTATAATAAAAAAAAATTGAATAATTAGTCAATCACCGAAATTTTGTGGATGATAGCAAACTTTTATTTCACAGTGGAAAATTCATGTGATTTTATTATTTCTCTTTCGTTAATGTTACAGATTAAACAAGTGGGAAATTGCTCTTGTATTGTATATAGTATAATTATTTTTGCTAATAAAGTAGTAATATGCTTCCGAATGGTTATCTTACCCATCATTTTCTTCTATCATGTATAATTCATTGTTTATTTCATTTTATAAAATTGAAAAAGATTTCCTGTTACCTAATTTCGTCAGATTTTCAACTTAGCTGAATGTTATCGGCATCATTATTCTTATTATCCCTTTTCTTCTGTACAACCGATTGTCTTTTTAGCAGTTCTATCTCTCTCCTCAGCCCTTCATAAAATGTTAATAGAAAAATTTAGACGATTACAATGCTCCTATTCGGAAGCAAAAAAAACCCAACGTCTTTATCTCTGGGCAATAACTAAAAAAGGGCCAAGTGAAGTAATTTCTACCCCATCTTCAAGCCATTCTCAGTTCTTGATAATGCAATGAAGGTGACTTTATCCGGATTGTTTATTCATGAGTCTCGATTCATTTCACCCTGCTGTCTCATTCTATTCTCGCTTTCATCATGTAATTATACTCATTTCAATCCGACGGTTAGCTTTCAACATTTAAGATCTCAGAAACCCTGAATAATTCTCATCCACTTTACAGACCGCCGATCAATACCGGCAGATAGTATTCAGTAATTTTGGAAACATTCAGGAATTTTCGTCGTATTTATTCTCATTGCACTGCAATGATCGTATTATATTGCGATATTTTTACTTTATAATTTATAATTTTTTATATTTCTATTATCAACTTTGAATTCCTAAATTTCATCCTTCATTTTGAGCCACTGAGAATCATTTTGAAAATCTTGAAGAAGTGGATAGTCTACTTCTTGAGTTCAATAAAATAATTGAAAAAATTTTTAATCAATTTTTCACCTCAAAAATCTTTCTCTCGAAAATAAAAAACTTTGTCATATTTAGAATTTAACCAAAAAGTGATTCTATCCAAAAACAAGAAGATGAAGGATTTCTGAAAGTTTGAGCTATTCCAATTATTTATTCGAAAGAAGAAAACGTTTTTTCCTGCAAAATTTCATTTAATTCACAAATTTCCTATTCATGAAATAGATCTGAAATCATTATTTCGTATTCTTGGAATTTCCAATTCACTCGCAACAAACGAACTAAATTCTGCAACTTCAGTAACCGCGCGAAGAAATACCTTTTTATAAAATCCATGAATGCGTGATAATACAACGATGGAATATCTATTCCCCGTGACCGACATTACGATTCTCATCACGTTCATAACTACACAGGCTCCATGCTTCTCATGCTCGACACCCGGGAACCTTTCCTCTCCCGGAAACGTAGCCGTTCCTTGAAAGGGACGTGCTCCGATTTTTCTTGCTTGGTACTCCAGCTGAGAGAAATTCGTGGGGTGAGCTCTAGGGTTACGTCGAAATTTCTTGATTCCATTTTCCCGGGACGAACGCATGAATGTTGAAATATTCGTGAATAATTGAACGACTATTAGACATTTGCGGGGACTCGATGGCTTTGTTTAATTTGTGCGTATGCGGGGTGGGTTAGCGGTGAATTTTTAATGCGACGAACTTGAGGTGACCTTGGACTTTTAGTTGGAAAGCTCGATGCCGGCGGCAGCACCTGGTGGGGGTGAATTATCGGACTGTCGATAAGAAGAATTTCTAACATGAAAATAACTGCAGAGAAAAAAATCTGCGGGTGTCCGTATCTTTGATACAGCCGTCATTTCAAGTGGATACGTCTGTGGCCTTCCCTTTCCTTCATTGAACATCGTAAGTTTTCATTGTATTTATTTATATAGATCCCTTAGAATAGAATTCGGGATTTCCCACCGTCTCGTCATGATAAGACGTTTTCTATAATCACGATACAATTGAATTGGTATGGACAACCAAAATCCCTAAACAAACGTTCAACATATTTCATTCACAACGAAATCATCACATCCAAACACCCTTGGGAATTTTAACACGGATCCACAAATTTTATCCATTTCGTGCAATAATAACCGACTGTCCAGATTTTGCCGACCAGCGTTAAGGATCCCTTAAAATTGTAATTTATTTCTTCAAAAAACTGAAGAATTAGTAGAAAAATCTGGAATTTGCTAGAAAAATGTAGAATTTTCTAGAGATTTCTAGAATGTTCGAGAAATCTAATAGATGGCGCCACTATCGATAAGGAACCATAGGGACTTTTTCCCTAGATGCCCCCCCCCCATAATGAAAACATAGACGTGTCCCCGTCAAAAAAACGTTTTGATATTCAGTGACATGTCGCTGAGTTTCAGTGATCCATTCCTAATTTTAGGAATTTATCCCTAATTTATTGAAATTCACGATTTGGAAATTCATGTGACATGTCTCTGAGAATCAAAAATTTCTTGTCTTCTTTATATTTCTTTATTCATTCAGTATAAATTAATCAGACATTATGTAATTATTAACCACAATTCTTATCATTCTAATTCTAATGAAGAAATAAATAAATAAATGAATAGTGGAATTTACTATAAAATAGAAAGCTGATTGATAAAATTAATGAGAAGAAAAGAGAAATCCACGGATTTCTCCAAACTTTGACTCGAAAAATAGAAAAGGTTCGCCATCTTGTGGTTGTTTCATCGGGACATTTTCTGGGAATCCCCGCCCTCTTGGGAATCCCCTCAATCATGGAAAGGGCAACGGAACATGACCATTCCATTTCTGAATAATATTTAAATCTTGTGCATCATTTTATTATCTTCAATAATATTTTCCACTTTTCTTAATGAAACATAGCACATACTTTTGATTTTGTACTGACAGTTAAAACTTCCTTCGATATTCCATTCGAGTATAATCCACACGATACACTTAGTTATATCATATACACAGGGAAAGATAGTAAGTAAAAAATGGTGCGGTACACAGAGAATCACACGACAAACAATATCATTGTATCGAAATATTTTCTACAAAGGTACAAGTTTTCTTTTTGAGGACAGACGATCAACGGGATTCTTAGTTGGTATCCAGTGACATTTATATTCGCAGTTCACCTTCGTCCATCGAGTTCTGTAATCATAAAAATTTTAGTTCGAAACATTTTAACTTTCCCGAGAACACAGTGAAAGAAACATAAAGTCTCAACAAATTATTATTCCAACCGCTTTCATTAAAGCCATTTTAGTTTAAGTTTAAGAGATAGAATTTGTGCAATAGTTGACTAGTTAGAATAAATAGAAATTTGCAACAACTAGTTGATAATCTAGTTGACATTTAATTCGTAACAATAACTCCGCATTTGTAATTTTCTCATAATGCTCATTAATAATAGAATGGATTCGATTTTGATTGTAGATTAATAATAATTCGCTCTGATGAGAAGTACATTTAGTGTTCGAGACACTGGCGATTAATTTCTTGCGAGGAAATCTTTGTTTTACCCTCACAGTTATACACATACAAGTGAATACCTCGGAATCTAAAGTAGAAACCAAAATTTTTGTTATAACCTTTTTTGTAGAGCAAATTGAGAGCTACGACAAATATAATTACAAAAATTTCACTATCTTCCTTAAATTCGGAGATATTGGCCCGGTGGCCTGGCGTAGTGGTTAAGGCCGTTGCCTCACAACGGATAGGTTCCAGGTTCGATTCCTGGCCGGATAGAATGGTGAGATCTAACCATTTTTAAAGTCTTGATCAATCGCCATATAGTCTCATCAGACTCGAAGCGATATAAAATAAGCATAAAAAAAAAAAAAAAAAAATTCGGAGATATTCCTCGAAAACTCAGCTGAGAGCTAAGTCGAGCTGACCCGTTTTACCGTTTCGCTCCTGAGTTTATTGCAACTATGAGCACCATATAGTATAAAGTGGTGAGAATTTTGAAACATAAAGTCTGTTGTTGAGTTGATATTTACTCCATAGAAAAGATTTCTTTATTAATAATTTTTATTTTTGTTTGCATTACCAGGAGAGAAACTAGTCTCGCGTATTTTCGCCCTCCGCAATTTGCAATCTATTGTTGTACAAAATCCGGTTATACACCTTTAAAAACCAGATACACAACATCAATTCAGATTGACATATTTCAAATAATTGGGCTACATATGCCCGAAATGTCAAAAACACTGGTGTCTCTCAGGGCTAGAAAAGTTCGACGTCCGCATTTCCATTCATTTCCTCAGAAACTCATGGATCCAATCGTTAATTACACATACCAATACACAGATACATCCATTACAATGCACAAATGACATTTGCAGCTAGTATCTCATCGTCCACGGCCGGTCGCATCACCACAGTAACAGAGTTGTCAAATAAACCGCTGGACACAAGCCTCACCGACGTCACTTCACATCCAATTATTCTCGAGTCTGCATCTGAAACGATATGGTCCCTCAAAAAACAACAATTTGAGAAGCAAATTGGCTTCCACTGCAAGAAGCAGTGGTTCTAGATACACTGAGAAAAAAAAAATTCTACCATCCAAAACATATTGTCTTGGGACAAGTAATTCTTCTTCAATTGCTCAATTCTGCCAGACATCTCAACACATGTGGCCCGAGAAAGGTCTCATGCTTTAAAATATTCTTGTACTCAAGGATGATTTTGTCGTAAATGAACTCACTCAAATCGCGTAGAAGAATCGTCAATCGTCAAATATTAATTGTTTTCATAATTTTTTTGTTATGCAGTTCCACTATTTCGATATGTAATATATTCATGATAATATAATGCGCAACGATAGTGATAAATGAGAATTCATTTGAGTTCCGTGAACCACAAACATTCTGAGATTTAAACCCTTGAAAATAATTTACTTCTCTCAAGTAAATATAGTCTACGTATTAGGAAATTTTTCTCTCAGTGCAGTGATGCAGCGAGTCACTTTACGAGACAACTTTGGAGAGATGATCTCGGTCTCAGAGAACATGGAAATCTTTGTTGACGTCCCAGTCTCGAAATACGCAGTATCGACTCCTCTCGTGATGACTTTGAGTTAATTTATCGCATCTCGGTCTCAAATTGTTCGTGTTTTTTAACGTAAAATCTCGGCTTTTGTCTCGGTTCGTCTCATCTCGGTTTTCTGCATATAAAAAACGCGAACAACTGGGACTCGAGATGAGATAAATCGACTCGGAGTCATCACGAGAGGAGTCGATACTAAGTATTTCAAGATTGAGACGAGATAAAAAATTTCCGTGTTCACTGAGACCGAGACAATCCCTCCAAAGTATAGTCTCGTGATGTCTCGTGAAATGTCCCGCGGCATCACTAGTCCTTCACTTCTTCTTCAATTTGGAAGCCTTTGTAGAGCATTTTGTACTACATTATTTTCCACATTGCTTGCACTACAGTATTTTGGAAATTACTGAAGTGAGATTGAGTGTGTTCGTTGCAATGTAGATAGACTTTCTGCGGATTTGCAGATAACCTGACCATTTAACGTTTCATCGACTCACCAGGCTTTGAATCAACGCCGCATATTGAGTCAACCACTTCCATTTTTGATGTGTCCAATCCCGTATTACCTCCAATTTGCACTTGATCCGGCAAACCGCGTTTATTGCACTGCAAAAAATAGGAATTCAATAGCGTTAAGTAGTTGTGAATACTCCGTTGATAAATTGCGGCTCAAGTTTCTAGTGCAAACGACAGTTCCACTGAAATTTCAGAAAATTTCGTAATTGAAAATTTAATGGAAATTGAATTTTAGCTCAATGATCCGATAAAAACTGATAGAAACATGAAAAATCTGTACTGTTTGTAGTACAGTTTGTAGACAACTCTGTAGCCCATATGAGATTATTAAACCAAAGTTTCATTTATTTTATTTTAGTTGATAAAGGATCGGAAGGGAAACAAAATGTAAAAACTCGACAGTGTGTACATACAGACTATGAAGATTAGAAACCTGAAAAATCTAGGTAAATGTTATTTTGAATTTTCAATTAATTGAAAATTCAATTATAATTCAAATTATCATAATTATTAATTATTTTTCAATTCAATTTTCAATTTTATTTTTTTTTCTGTATAATTTCATACTAAATGTTGATGTTTTGATTGAAAATTCAAGTAAGTTGGAGGATTCTCGTCTTTCTGGTGCTCAAAAATTCCATAATTTTTCCCGGAAAATTGATCAGTATCTCTTCCTCCCTCTTTGCATTCCGCATTCTGCATTTCTTTCATACACAATAACAAAACGTTTCCCCAATCAACCGTCGATGAATTGAATTCCGTTCGATCACATTCGTATTTTCAATCGCCAGGTGAATCCCAATTGGCTATAATTGTGGCTCTCAGTGAATTTCATTTTCAGGCAATTAATTGATACGTTTGATGACGCAAATATTATGACTATTTGACATGCATAAACATACGTCGTGAACGGTGCCAGTTTCCATTTGTCTGATTGGCGGTCTCGTTCTCCGTCCACCAACGTCAAGGGCTATGACCCTCACCACTGACGGATAAATAGCCGTCAGGGTGCAATTAAGTTGCTGTCCGTAATTCCGGAGAGTGAATGCATCGGTTGTACTGTTTGCAAGCACGTTACAAGCTGTAAATATTTTATTTGGCAGTCAATATCACTAGTTGATCTGGGAGAATTTTATTGACGTTTTGTAATGCAAACTTGATAAATGAAAACTCCGCACCCGGAACAATGGTTCATTTGAATCAACTAAAAATCTTTATTTGAAATTAATGACGTTTTTTAAAGGAAAGGATTTAACTATATAAAATGACCAATTTATTATTTTCAAATAAATTTTGATTAAATTCAAGAAAACAATTTTATTATGCCAAATAAATCATTTGTTAAAATCGCATAAGCAATTTATGCATTCCAAATAAAAAATTTTAGTTTTGTAAGAAAATCACATTTTCATGAATTTTGCGAAGGAAATTAGAAATTAGGTTTCAACCATATTCGCGTGTCACATGTAGAAAAAGGCGTTTTCACTTCACGTCATTCTCCCCTACAAATTATCGCATGTTTCTCGTTCATTTTTTTTGAGTCAATTTCAATTTCGAAGCGGTAATACATTATTAAAAATGTATTATTAAAAAATCCATTTAATTAAAATAAAGAAATTGTCTTAATATAAGAAAAATTCATGAAGAATTTATTTGTATTAAACATAAAATTATTAATAACAAAAAAACATTTATTTAATATAAACAGAACCTGAAATAAAGAAGAATTTTTAATTTGAATACGAACTTAATTTTGTCTTATTTGAATAAACATCACTCGATTCAAAATAAATAATTTTTCTGGGTGCGGATAATCGACGAAAGGATGAAATACTCACGACTTGGATTTTTGTGGCTTCTCACATAAACCGAGAAACCCTTACCCCTGACGGGTATTCTGTACTGTATGAGGATTGCATTCTGCGTGCTGACGTAAGTCTTCGAAACGCGTTTACCGCAAAACTCGTCGAAACGCTCTTTTAATGGGAGAGGATGATCCATCGGTGACGGGAAAAGTTCGCCGTTCAATTCCCAACCGTCTACGACCTATCTCAGAAGGGTACATGGTGTGATAAGAATAAATCGGGTAGCTGAATACAAGTTATGCCAAGAGAGAGTTGCAGGGACTCTATTGTTCAAGGAGAATAGATTATTCCAAAACTTATGGAACTGAATCAGTGAGGAATGGGTGAATGAGAGAGAGAGTCAGAAATAGAGAGAATACCTACCCGATATAAATCAATGAGAGTAACTGCGAGGATATTTTCTCTAACATATCCTCGCGTTACTCTTATTCCACTAATTTTTCTTGATTACTATTTTTACGAAGTAATTGAAATAAAATAAATAAAAACATGCTCCAAGAGACAGTACCATCTCCATCTGCGCTCAACAAAATTGAATCTCCATAAAACCAACAATGAATAATCACTTATTCCACTGGATTTCTCAAAATTTGTAAATTATTCAGTGTCAAAAACGGATGTACCCAAATTTTTCTTGATTTCTATTAATTTTCACGAAGTTATTGAAATAAAATGAATAAAAAAACTGTCCCGAGAGACAGTAGCATCTCCATCCACGCTCCACAAAATTGAATCCCCATAAAACCAACAGCCCCCTAAATGGTTTTCTCAGGCAACACTACCTCAACCCAAGTGTCTCCACAAAAGTGGTCCCACTAGACTACCGCGTACATACCGAGACAAGGCCGTCCTGCTCGCACGGTACGTCGAAGGACAGAAAACTCAATTCCAGGGTTTTGTCAGGCTCCGTGAGGAAGTACGCACCGCAGACCGTTGCATCCTCGTTCGTCGCTTGATAAGTGAATCTGCCAGTCTCTGACGTCATGAATATGCAATCTGAGGGGTAGGGAAGTGCATTTGAATTTAGGTTGAGATAATAATTTTCATAGTTTAGATACAATGTATTCAAAGTGAAACGTTCGCCAAGGACGTGAGTGTCTAATAAATACTCAAATGGTTTTATGGGGTGTGTGTGTGTGTGTGGGGGGGGGGGGG
>NW_021683643.1:173182-196718 GCF_001412515.2 Diachasma alloeum | reverse complement strand
GGGGGGGGGGAACCCCCCATTGGTATGGGTATGGACTCGAGAATACGTGGGATCGCAAGATCATGCTCTGCCACCTGTGAAATGCCGTTGAATGCCGCCGGAGCTGGATTTTTCCAACGGATGTAACGGTATTCATATTTCTCATCCCTCAAAGTCTTCGATCATTGGATTAGGGGCGCAGGGGCTGGGGAAGGGGGGGGGGCGGCTGCTAAGACATTCTCGCCGTGATCCTGATGCTTTTGTGATTGCGAGGGAGTTCAGAGGCGGGTGAGGACATTTTTTACTGAAACTCTTGCCTTCGCACGACTTACCCCGACACATGGGTCATGGTTACACACTTATTTTTTTTAATTTCATGGGAATTATTATAGGGAAGAGTGGGGTAAAACGGCCGGTTTTGATTTTTTTCAAAAATGTTAACAGCTCATTCCATTTTAAATAAAATGAAATAATTTATTTTCCATGGAAACTAGACTTCATCCCCTTTAAAATGAGCTTAGACTGAAGTCAATTAATGAATTTGTTTCTGAGTTATGAGTATCACAATAAAAGTCAAAAGGGGCCGTTTTACCCCACTCTCCCTTAGTAAATCTCATGAGAGCGACATGGTAATTTCACGACTTGATTGAATTTTCAGTAGAACATGAATATTTAGAAACAAAATGACATGAATTTTCAATTTTTCCTTGAATTTTCCGGATCTTTCTGAATTTTCACAGAATGTCAAATTATTCAGTGGAAAATATATTGCGGGATAGATTATTGAGGAAAACAACTTGTAAATTTATTTAAAGGGGAAAAAACATGAACTTGCGAATTTTGTTAAAATTCAATAGAATTGGAAATCGTTTAGCAGGAGGAAGACAAGAATTTTCCGAGTTACTTGAATTTTGAAACCAAACATGAGTATTCAGTATCAAATAACGCTCAATTTTCAATTAATTGAAAATTCAAAAATGGATTTACCAAAATTTTTTAAAATTTCTATTAATTTTCATGACATTATTGAAATAAAATTCACAATTTTCACTGATTTTTACATCGAATTGTGAATTTTTAACGATGAAATTTCCCAACATTTCAACTGTCACATCATGAAAATATCCAAGGTGTACCGAGAATTTCACCCTCAATTTTTCTTAAAAAAAACTACTTCAAATTTTTCATTAAAGCACTGTCATAACCGTAAAACGCCGCTACTTGAGGAACATTTGACACCAAAAAATGCAAAATCACTCATAGATAAACGGCATTTCACCTGAAATTGTTATAGCTTGAGGAATGACTCTCGCAATGCCCTTGAAATTGTAGCCATTGAAGTCAGCATTCTCCATGAATTCATAAGGTATCTGGAAAATAATTGGAATATCAGATGGATCGATGCGTTATTGATGCATTCAATAGCTGTATCTGATAGTCGTGGTGGCTCGGCGTATCGATTAACCGGAATTGATATGAAAAGTTGTGGTGAGAGGAATGAAAGCCTGGAGCGAGATAACGGGAGTTTATTGGCAGAGGGAAATTACACGGCACGTGGTAATCATGGGCCTGCTGTGAATAATTCCGATGGACAGAGAGCTCCCCTGGGCGACTACTGTAAAATTCGGTGGTTGGGTAATTCAACTAAGTCTGTTCGTATTTCCTTTCAACTCGACGTTGAACTTCAAAGATTCCGGTTTCAAGATACTGTGATTTATTTTTTAATTGGAAAAAATGTATTGAGGGACATTCAAAGGATAAGTCAGGAATATTGTTGGAGATCGTTTATAAACGTCACCGGGTGCTGGTGTTACGGTGAAGTTGAGTAATTGAATCGCTACAACGTCTATTATTACTGTATTACTGGATAAAGCGGTTATAATACACTTGGGTTGCACTTTAACACCTGGAATTTTCTTGACATTTCAATCATTGGAAGGGATGCAGTTGTCAGTTATCCAATTGAGAATACTATATTTGTCTTTGAATTCAGAATTATTTTTTTAATCAAGAAGGAAAATTCATTGAACAGAAAAATTTCATCCAAAATTAACAAAATGGTTTTCTTAATTAGTTGGATACACTCGTATTTTAAGTACATATAAAACTTTTTATCTAGTGAAAGTAACTGATTAATTTAATGGTTTGAAACTTACTGAAAAAAATATTCAAAATATTCTCCAAAAAATCTTTTTTCGCCCCGACGGGCGCAAAGTAACATTTCGCGGGAGGGAAATCTTACGTTGCGCTTACGCCGGGGCGAAAAATGTCGTTCTAACCACGGGAAGTAAAATAAAGGACTCTTACCCGCGTCCTCACCACGCGGAAATAAATATACTTGAATTGAGTATATTTTATCCCAGAATCAAGTATATGTATAAATCTGATTCAAGAATAGAATGCACTTGATTCGAGTATAGTTTATACTCGAATGGGGGATGGGTGTTTCAATTCGAGGATAATTATTTCGTATCCCGAGATGTACCAAGCGCTCTCAAGCGTAATATAAGGGTCAGACACTAAGTGTGAGAATATAAGGGTCAAAAAGTGGAAGTTAAAAAATGAGGGTCGGAATATTAGAGTTCAAAACTGAAGGCCTGAATGTAAAGGCGAAGGATTGAGGGTCAGAATGTTAGGGTTGAAAAAAGAGGGTCAGAATATTAGGATCAAAAAATTAGGATCAGAATATAAAAGTAAAAAAGGTGGGTGTCAGACAATGAAGGTCATATAAGGGCTAAAAGCGATGATCGAAGCATAATATACGACTTATATTTAGACCCTCATTGCCTGACACCCACTTTTTTCACTTTTATATTCTGACCCTCATTTTTTAACCTCCACTTTTTGACCCTTATATTCTGACATTTAGTGCCTGACCCTTATATTACACTTAAGAGGGCTTGCTACAACCCGGCCTGATACAAAATAATCATCTTCGAATTGAAATACCCATACCACAATTGAGTATAAAATATACTTGAATGAAGTATATTTTTTACTCAATTCAAGAATCATATATACTTGATTTAGGTATTTTTTTTCGTGGGCACGACTCCTTTATTTTACCTCCCTAGGTCAGAAATATACTATTTTTTTATCAACAGCTTCAAATAATAAGGGAAATGCTGTAGGTTCCCACACATCAGGAGGGATAATTAGACATGAATAATGCACCCTCTCGGTGGGGAACGAAAATGGGAAAATAGACAATGAATCTAATGTCCGCTACACCTCCCTCATTAACTTTCGCGATATTAAATTTGGGTTCGCCGTTTATCATTCTGACACATGTCCTTTACCGCCAAGAAATCCATATTTTTTCACCAATCCATGAGACTTTCACGGCAGGCTTCCTTAAGCTCAGTCGTTCTTCACGATTTGATTACATTACATCCTGAGAAATGACGCATTTGAATCAAAAGAAGGATTTGACCCCGAGAGAAGATTATGACTAGTTAATAAATTATTTCTCTCCTCCGTCTGAACAATAATTTGATTTTTAAGTAATAAAGTCTTCATTTTGATCGTCAACATATTTGTTTCTTAAAAAAAACTCCTTATTTGATGTGTGTCAATGAGAGTTTCAATGAAGGACTTATTACGAGCTTTCTGCAAAAAACCATTCATTCAAATAATTTCTTGGAGTGTACCATAACCCAGCGACAGGCTTTCACAGGAGTATATGGCCTGAACAGCGTGTATAGAGAGTGACAGCTATTGGCCGTAATTGACGGTACATAAACCGAAGCACTTCACGATAACGCAATATAAACCGATGAAAACCAATCAATTGAGCCCTCAAAAAAATTCAAAGCTGTCAAATGTGAAAAGTTCAAAACATAAAAATTTGAAAATTGTTTTTATTGCTTCACATCATGGCCATGGCTAAATTCGTTGCCTGGCTTGAAATATATTTGACGGAAATTCACGTCACTGTAGTGTTAGAAATTGGAAATTTCTCAGACTATTTAGCGGAACTAACTACAAAAGTCTTGAGGATGATCGTAGAAACATTCGTTTAATTTCTCGTCAGGAGGGCCCATCGGAATCTAATAAAATGATAAGGAGAACAAATCGCAAATAGAATAGTTGAAAAAGATACACTTGAAAATTTTTCGTATCGCATCCCAGAAATTCAGATCAATCAGCTGCACTGATAGAAAGGATTAGTTATTGTTAACAAATGGATTTCACCACATGTTCATTCGTCGACTATTAACGAATATTTATTTCATCATATTAAACTCTACCATTCGTTAATAGTTAAAGAATCTCGTTTGGAATAAATGAATCATTCTATCCGTGTGAGTCCACAAAAAAAATCAATGCTTGCATAGGCAGTTAATAAAAAACAAGAGTTTAAAAAGTACAAAAAAATCAACAAACAATAAATATTTTCTTAATAATAATTTTTGCCTCACGGCCTATTCTTTTATATACGAAAATGATTATTTATCACTTCACTCACTCAATCATCATTATACGATTATTCCGCCACGGTTTCGATCTCGAAGGGACAGAAGTGTAAAATGAACTCAGCAGGAAGATGGAAAAAAGGATTACAGTGAAGTATTAATCACGAATAATGGTGATTTTCTTCGTTTTTCCCGTTTGAATGAGGACTTACCTGTTGCTGGAGCGATGTCAACTCATCGGACGGTATTATCTTGGAGTTTGCTGACCCCAGGGTGCACACAGCCACGATGAGACACAGGTAAGTGCTCATGCTGCTATTTGATCACTTACAAGTCAGTGCGAAAGGGGGATGAATCGAATTATGGGTTCTGGTCACTTCTGGGGGACGAATGATGCGTCGCGACGCTCGTCCTCTCGTTCTTATACTCGCTTGTTGGTCCTCGCGCGCATCCCCGAAAGCCCACCTCTCGATTCAACTCTTCTGTCTTCTCTCCCTCCTCTCAATTCCTCTCCACACTTGTTTGAGATTGTTCTTCAATTCACCTGAGATATGCAGCTGATCTTATTCATTGCAAATGTAATTTTTGCTTCACTGCTATTTGGGATTTCTTATGTTTAGATAGGGCAAGCAGAACAGGAGATGGACACCGACCAAAAAATGGACGGTTTCAACTTTTCTTGAGTATTCGATAATTTCAATTTTAAGTTTATCGCACCATTTCGCATTACGCATTGATACAAGGCGGGCAAACGCCAATTTACAATCTAAATATATAACAGAATTCCAATGATATAATATTTGATGTTTGTAGGAAAGTATTGAATTATCAATATAGAATTATATCTTGAGTGTTCTATGAAGAATATAATAGCAATTGTACCGCTCATTTTAATTTTTAATAACAAAACTAATCGATAATTACACGATGAACTCTTGCTTCGACATTTTATCTCCTATTATTCGATTGTTTCCACTTCACATAATTTTTTATTATACACTGGGAAAAAAACAGCAGAGTGCTCAAAAAAGTCTTACTTGTCACAAAAAAATCATTTGTTAAAAATTATCAAAAAAGGATTTTTTTGTGCCAAACATACGTAGCGTGCGCCGAGATTGAAAATTTTTATTGTAAAAATCGATTTAGTCTTCTTAAAAAAATTTGCTTCTCTGCGCAAACAAAAAATGTTAGTAACATACTGAAATGCAGTGACAGTCCCTGAAAATCAAAACTTTTTTTCCATGAGTTCGTTAAATAATTTATCTATTTTTCGTCTCCTGACGAACCTAAAATTCTCCTTAATCGTCCATTTATTGGTCTACTTACCCTATGAGTCGAAGATTGTGGGAGAAGCTTTCGATTTTTGGATGCCCCAGGGGATAATATGAAGAAGAAACGCCGGAGGAATTTAATTCGAGATATTCGTAGATGCGGAATATCAATTTTGGAGGGGGACAATTTGGTGAGGGAGTTGATCCCTCCGTCGAAGACACCCCCGACCGGCACGGAACAGCCGCTAGCCAAATGATGGCAATCTCTATCTTCATTAGCTGCAGCCGGCGACGGAATTCACAAATTGCCCCACCAATGTACCACAGTTCGTGTTTTTCCAGGGGTTGTTCGATAGTTCGGGGTAACCAGGGAACACACTGACCCTGACACAGCGGGACGCCGTTATCTGCGGAATTGAGATAAAAACCAACAATAGATTTTCATGAGATAAGGAACAAATAGGAAGAATTGATTCTGCATTGATTATGAGAAATCTAGGGCTTTACGCGATTTCGGGGAAACGCTCACGCGATCACTCGGGCGATTTGTTTAGAGGAGGACTGATGGTAGTTTTTTCTACTTATATTCAAGGGGATATTCAAGTCCTCTTACGGCTTACGTGTAGGGCGGACCACATTAATAATTCTCAGTCATCGAATTTTTCATTTACATGCAGGGAATATTTGGGAAAATTGGGGAATTATTAGCGTCATTATCATTTTTTTTAATTAATGGTTATTTGGGTTTTCCCCTTTTTTTTTAAATTTCAAAACTTTGCCTTCTCGTGATACACAAATATTTTCTTCACTCAGTCTAAAGCCTCTACTTAATCTGGATTGGATTTATTATTATAAATCCAATCCAGGGGATCCAGGGGATTTTCAACTCGATGAAATTTATAATTTATTTATAATTCTTAAGGTAAAAAATTCAGTGTTTAGAATTTTTAAGAGAAAAAGTTGTGAATTGCAACTGTTCAATTATTTTATAAATCTTTCCTGAAAGATAGATTATGTTTTTTAGATTTTCAAAATATTTTCTAACGATTGAATATGAGGATTCAAATTTAGGCATTTTGAAGGTCAAACAATGAATAATAAAATCATTTCAAAATGTTTGGTTTAACGAGGATTAATGGGATTGAAAACAAAGCATTGATGATTAACTACAAATATTGAAGAGGATTTGAACGAAAGAAAATTGCGAGAGTCCTTGGAGATCCTCAAGCTCAAAACAGTGAATTATACGTGACGCATGAAATCTTGACGGAGTAAAAACTTGTCGATGAGGGGAAAAAGCAGGAATAGAAAAGGAGCAAGTCAGATGTTCAAGGGTGACTCGGGTACATCGTAGAATGTTGAGAAAAAAATCGTCCTTTCTCGCTAGTGAAGGATAATGTATCGCACTTTAATTAAATATCAAAAGAATTTACACTTTTCATGACACCCTAATTTTTCTCACGTCATCTCATTCGGTGCATCATTAAGCTGTACCCCGTCGTCCCTCCATGTTTCAAGTTTTTATTCTCTGAGAAAGTGAAATGCGCACTTAAAATCATGAAATTTCCCTGAGGGCCTTATTTTTCGTAGAGACTCTTGCTTCACTATTATAAATTTTAGGCTGAAATTTCCGGCTCACTTCTAAGAAATTTTGATCACATTATAGTTTCACCGAAATTTCAAGGAATTTCGTAACTGAAAATTCAATATTTTTCCGAAAAATCAATGGAAACTGCGAATTTTCGTTCAATTATTCCATGAAAATTGTATGTGTGCAATAGTCTTTTACTGCAAATGTTTTAAAGAATACTTCTAGTGAAATCGCAATATCATCCCCGACTTGCAAGCCAGACTGAATCAATTAATTTCCCTACACAATGGCCTGCCACAGAATTATTTCATCCATACGAGACATAAAAACACGAGAAAAAAATTCATAGAAAAACCCAGCGAATTCGACCTTTCTTTTGGTTTTTTATTGATTTCATTTCTATTGGTTTTCTGTTGAACTTCTATGGAACATTCTATCAGCTTTTGGCCGATTCTATTGAAGAGTTCCGTAGCTTCACTGCGCTTTTTTTTGTAGAAATGAATAAAAACTATTTTATAGAAAAAGCAGGAGAATTAGGTCTTTCCACTCTTTCTACTGCGACATTTTCAATAGGAATTCCTCGATATGAATTTTCCAAGCTTTTCCACTCTACTTTCTTTCTTTTTTCATGAACAAAAAAACAATAAAAACTTCGAAAATATGAGTCGTGGAATTTTTATAGAAAATATTTCAATGAAACAAGTTACATAGAAAAATAAAAACCTGATTTTTTCTATAAAATAATTTTCATTGAATATTTCTGTCGAAAAAAACGTGCAGATGAGCTGCAGAATTTTCGTATGGAACCGACAAAAAACTAATAGAATGTCCAATAGAAATTCAATAGAGTTTTCTAGCCAATTCGCTAGATTTTTCTAAAACAATTTTTCGTACGTGAAGGTTGACTAAATTACATTTAAACCAAAGTAGTCACGAAAACCTAAACACAGACGTCTTATCTCCTCCAATAAATGTTGCACTTGTATCACTGGTCTATTCCCTCGCTTTTCCTACTCACATGTACGCACTGAATTATTTTTCCCACAAAGCATAATAATAGCACCTGTTGGAGCCTATCTCTCGACGCGAATAAAATGGCAATAGACTCCTTGTCGACTCTGAAAAATTATGCTCTTGCAAACACATCGCAATCATATTTTCGTGTGTTTGGGAATTAAACACGTGCGAGAGATCGGCGTACACAAGTCGGCGAAGTTCTGTGCATGTTAGATTGTCGTCAGACACTTCTGGTAGACACTGATGTCAAATGTACTGATTCTATTGATCTGTCTCGTGAGACCGTGCAAGTACTGTTAAAACTAAAAAAATTTTTAATTGCAAATTACGACATTTAAAATCTTTCAATGTGAACGTACGAAAGTTTCATGATGTCATCCATTAATCGCCATTTGAATTTTTAGAATAAAGTAGAATATATTTTGTATAGAGTGAAGTTAATTAATAAATATTTTGTGACTAAATTGAAGAATTGCGATCATATCAGCATTATATTATCGTTATTTATATGAGTTATATAGAATGGGTGAATAGGGGAATTAGGGAAAATTGATGTAAATGAAAGTTCCCCATAATGGTTATTGCTTTATTCTTGAAAAAAATGAAGTAAATAATCATGTAAATCTTGCATTATGATTATTGTCCTTCAGCCGAGTAAACAAATTTGTTTAGAATGCTTGAATAATTTATTTTCTGAATGTAAATATGGATTTTGCTATAAAGATTTTTCATCTAGACACACAAATATTCAGTCATATTTCATATTTATCCTTGGTACATGATTATTCTTGTAGAATATAAGGAAATGGACAATGGGGATGTCATTATGCACTAATGTTCTGGGTAATAAAGAGAAATTGGTTCAGAATGGAACATACTTTATTTTCTTTTACTGATTTGTACAATAGTACAATACTTGATAAATCGTACCTTCATAAATCGTGCGTTTATGATTCCTCTCTCTCCTGTTGTCTCCGTGTAATAAATAATAAATTAATAAATGAAGATGTACAAATAGTCATTTCGGTATAATTTTTTTCGAGCTCGCCAGATTTTTATCGCATCTGCGACCTTTTTTCTTCCCCCTCTACAAACAATCGTTATCGTAAACCTAACAAATTTTTACAAATACAATTCATGGAGTTTTTCCGCGTGTAATTAGCTAACGTTGTGAAGTATTTTCATGACATGAGATGAAATAGAAAAATGATTTAGTCGTTTATAAAAGTCAGTGATCAATTGTCATTTCATGTTAATGGTTTGTACTGTTCCCAATGAATGGATGATTTTTTTGTTTCATGATTATTACATTCTCCAATTGAGTTATTATTCATCGATCCTATAACAGCTTCGTTCAGTACTATGATTTATATTATTCATTCATATATAATTAAAAAGGAAGACATCCACCAGTTGTATAGGATCTCACTGATTGAGAAAGCACAATTATTTATATTTCATCACTGTTCGAGCACGGAAAAATCACACAAATTACTCTATCATCTCATTCAACAAAATTATTAAATTTAAAAAAGATAAAACAATATTTGCAAATACGCGACAAGTAGAGACTAGTTTTTTGTTTTGTTACAATATCATCGAGTTTGTTAAAAATACTTAAAAATGATAAAATTAAAATTACAATTAACAATGAAAAATCATTCATGACGTATGTTACATTACCCCTGGATGAATTAATATTAAAGTATAAAACTACAATATCATTTTATGGCTACGAATTGTTTATCTTCGTAATTCCACTAAAGAACTATTGACTATTTTTTATTCCTCAGTGAAAACGTAACTTCGTCATTTTGTAATTGCATTGGTGGCACGATGATTTTTATCTTCACTCTCTTATCTTCATAAATTTTCGCGAAATATCTCGAGCACTTTGTGTATATTATCTGCTTGTTCAGAAAACAATTCTACATTTTTTCATTGAATTTTTATTACGCAACATCGAACGTATTTTCGTGATTAAATATCATTGAATAGCAGAATAACGAATTGTTTGGAATTCAATTCCCCTTGAGTTGATTATATTCCAGGTAGAAATGTTATAAAATCAATAGTTTCGATTTCCATGAGCCCAACAGAATGGAAATAAAAATAGAATTGAGAGCATGAAAATCGAAAAAAAATGACGTGGTTTTCCCTTTCCTCGATTAATTTGTTCTCACTGGAAATAATAATGAAATCGAATTTTATTGCATTGATACTTGGCAAGAAAGCCACTATACCACACATACTCGTTTATAAGAGTACGAATGTCCTGCATCCTCCCCTCAAACTATTCTCACATCCACTAATACGACAATTAATTATTTACATTCGAGGATTACATCCTAAATATCCGCGTTACCTTCCTTTTAAATACTGCACGATGGATTATGATTCTTTCAAGTTAATGAAATATTTACATGCGATAGCAATGAGGATGCTCGTTGTTGCTATTTACTCTTTGCTACTGTTGTTTGCTGTTTTCCAGAGGTCTACTACTAATCTATTAGGCAGTGTTTCCCATCGCAGTGGAATTCTTAGTACCTTTATTCGTATCACTGAGTTAGTGCCATGTTGGTTTTGCCATTTGGTTTGTAGATTATATCGTGTTCTTCAGAGAATTAACACGAGAAAACAAGGTTCATGGCCTCTGATGGTCTGGTGTTGATTTTAGAATATCAGGTTGCGTTGGAAGACAACTGGAACCTGAAATCATATTGTTAATTCAATTATTAGGGGCAATTTATTTATATAAATATCCGAAAAATTAATTATTTGATTGAGACTATGTGGTATTGTTGAATTGAGAATAAGGTAGTTATCAATTTCACATTAAAAAATGCTTCCGTAGAAGAATATCTTATTGAATATTCTTACATTGAGAATTTTGAAATTGTTGAGAAAATTACTTAAAGAACGAATTGTTTAAATAAGAATATATTATATTCTTGAATTGAAAATAAAATTAACAACTTCACATTGAAAAATGCTTCAGTAAAAGTATTTATTTCAGAATTTTCTTGATGAAAATATTCATTTTTCATTTGAGAAATTAATGTTTTCTATTCAACAATTTCAGAATATGATATTTCTCATTGAAATTTTGTTTTCCACGTTTGAAAATTCGAAGCATATTTACCAGTAGTAGGTCTCATGGTAGATTTGACAGATCTGTGGGATCCATTCCGCGTCAGAGTGTTCATCTGAGGGGTTCCAGGTAGGGCGTGGCCCAAGGCATTCATGTAATCGGCTATCAAAAGCGTTATCTCCAGTATCTGAAGAGAGAAATTCCATAAATCTACCGTATACGTTAATAAACAATTTATTTCGTGAATGACGGATGCTCACTTTCGGTTTACTGAGTGCGAATAATAATTTCTGTTCAGCCGCACCCTCGTCAGGGCAAGCAACAAGCATGAAGTCATCCAGGCATCCCCCGAAGGTAACGATATTGGCGTAATTGTATCGATACATTACTGCCATTGTCTGCAGTTCGAGGAGAGTCACACTGTCCTCGGACACAGCGATCCAGAGAGTTACTGATTCAGTCTGTTTCAGCTGCAGAAATGAAAAACATCGTCATTACAGAGACAAAGTGAAAAAACTAAACGAATTAAGCCAGCAATTTTTCATGATTTTTAAATCTGGAAGCAAAACTTAACTTCTCACTAATTTTCATTCAACTTTATTCTAAATGAAAATGAGAATAAAATGAGAAATGAAATGAGAATATCATAGAAATGTAGAAATAAAAATCATAATTGCAGAGACGAAGGGGAAAATTAAATGGAGTCAACAATTTTTTAAATATTTCCAAGTGTAGAGGTAAAACTGAACTGAAATAAAATGAGAATGTCATAGAAGTGTGGGAATAACAATCATTATACTGAATTTGGAGGTAAAAATTTTAATTCCGACTAATTTTCATTCAACTTCAATCCAATATTCTAAATGAAAACTAGAATGAAATAAGAAATGAAATGAGGCCGTCATACATAAAAAAAATAACGTAAAAATGAAAACATTCGAAAAGTCGATATACCCCAAAGTACTCACTTTAGCTTGATACAAAGTAGCACCGAAGAACGGCCACTTTCTCGTGCAAGTAAGATAAATTCTCACGCAATCAAGAACACTCCTTCCCTTCAGTCCCACCCACTTCTCCTGCAATTTTTCCTGCAGCTCCCTGAGCTGATCGGGTGTTATATTAGATCGATATCTGACTGGATAGAATTTATCGAGTGCCTGGAGCACCAGATGATTGGGATTGCTGCCCTGTCCACTGCCACGTGCCTTGTCATTGTTGTACTCTCCGAAATCAATTTGTGCCATCAATGAGGCAAGCTCGAATGCCAGTTCCCGGTTGAGGGGAAATTTGCCCTGCACCACTTGCTGATTCACCTGATAACAGAGGAGAAGTCTCTCTCGATCGGTCTCCATCTTGGCTGCAGCCCTCCAGTAGCATCTTGACTTGTACGTCAACTGTATCACCCTCGTATTCTCAAATTTGCCAGAGCCCTTTTCCCTTAGTGCTGTCTCCCACTTGGAAATTATATCGCAGAGCTTCGCCTGGAGATCAATGAAGTGCTCCAGATCTCTCTCAATCGGATCGTCACTGAATAGAGTGAAACCCGACTGGTGAACATCGCGACAGCCAATCTCTTGGTTCAGGGTATGAAGGAATTCCTCGATTGTTGTACTACCGTCGAAACTGACAACTTGGTATGTTCCATTGAGAAAGTGCACGGGTATTGCGTGAGGGAGGGAATGGTGGTATGGATTCTTCAAGAGGATTGATAAGACCTCCATCCTCGATGGCTTCACTTCTCTACCACCATTCTGCAGGGTTCGCTCGAGGGCACGCTCACAATATGCCGCATACTTTCCACATTCCGTTCTAAGGGGGAATATTTTCATAGTCAAGTCTTTGGGTAAAATTGTTTCGAGGGACTTGTGGATGAGGAAATCATAATGTAAAGTATATCACAATTTCCATTGGATTTTACATCACGCAGGAGTCCCTAATAATTATTATTGTACAATCAAAAAAAGGAGAAAAAAAACTGAACATTTTCGAAGAGCGTTTTTAATAAAGATTGAGAAATAAGTCCGATAAAGTGGAAATAATGAATGGATAATATATTGTGGTAACTAGCGATCTGACAGCCATTGACTACTATGACAAATGACGACCTAACAGCCATTAGATACGACGAATTATTAATTTGCAATTTCCTCCCTATTGGGTTTATTTTTCAATATTTCTCTAATATTTCTCTAATTTTGATTGGAAATGATGTAGAAGGGTCTGAAACGTAAAAATAGTTTGGCGACCATACATTACTGTGTGTGACCACGTCAACCGCCACCTTCCCGGTGGTCAATTTTTAGAAAATTGAGTAATTAAGTGGCTAAAGTAATTCAAAAAAATCTGAAATTTTGTCAGATTATAGGTCCTAATGAGGACTAGTTCTGTGCAAAATTTCAGCCCGATCGAGATAATAGTTCTTGAGAAAAAGCAATTCATTTTTAAATCGTTTTCCGCAAATATCTTCCAAACTAGTGGACCGATTTCGATTTTTTTTTTCAAAATATTCGTTTCGACGCCTTCTATCTAAATCAATTACAACATATATACCCATTCATACAAAGTTTTCGAGGTATTCCCGTTTTTCGGTTTTTTTTATTAAAAACTTTGTAAACACTCTAGCTTGTGCAAAAATCGAGATATCAACTTGAAATTTGGATAGAAAATATGGATACCCGCTCGTACGAACCCGCTATCAATGTGTTGATGGCGGAAAAAAATAAGACATAACTCTGTGACATGCTCACTGTCACATGGCTCGCCGTCCCGTGCTTGTTTGACTGTGCAATCATAATTTTTGGGGACTCCAGGGCTATGTAAAACTGAATAGCAATCGGAGATCATTTCAGATTATCAAAATTTAAAACAGCAACCAAGATCGCGTTCGACAAGATCGCGTTTGACAGACTAAAAATGCCGAAATAATTCTTACTTGGAATCTGCATTCCTCTGGAGGTGGAGCTTCAGGTACCAAAGTAACCGATTATTCCTCGGTAGAAATAATGAAACAGCCAGTGCCAGCAGCTGCCATCCCTGCACCAACACATACTGAGCAGGATTCGTCTTGCAATCGAGGATAGTCGAGGTCGAGTGGCCCTGCGTGAGCGTAGGACTGTGAGAGGTTGATGCCGTTGACTGTGCATCCGCATTTTCACCAGCGCCATTTGACGTGGGGCTTTGCGTATCGCAGGTGAAGAGCGATTGGGTCGCACAGAGGAGGAGTTGCTGCAATATGGTATGCTGGCGTACTACTGAGTCCGTGCACTTTGAATATTCACAGCCTATTTCAACTTTTTACTCTTATTCATCGCGTAGCTAAGCTATCTAGGGATACCCATTGCATAATTCTTTTATTTTCGGAACGTTTATTTTTATGCCTATGAAAGCTCTAACTACATTATTCGTGTTTGATCAATCATCTCCAGTGTTACTGGCGAATTTTCAATTTAGTGGATCTATTAATTCAAATATGGAATCAAGAGCAATTGATAATTGAGCTACAAGGAAAATTCCAATTTACTCTGAACTCAGGGGAGGTTTGCCCTGAGAATAACTTTTCCGTTTTTTTCGAGGAACATTGTTGAAAGTACTATTTTCTGCATCTGTCTCCGCAGGAATCCGATTTTGAAGATGACAATTGTCTGCGACCACTCGAAATTAGAGATTTGAATTTCTTGTTACCGGAAATCCAAATTAAAACGAAATCTCTAAAGTATGTGTATGAAGTAGTTTTTTTGAATATGAATACCAATTTTCACTTCTTAATTTAAGTTTATTTGTCAACCAAAAAATTCGTAATTTTCGATTAGTTAATTTTACTCTAAAAAACTGCCTTTTCATATCAATTAAAATGGCTTAATTTCTACAAAAAATTAAAATCTCTAATTTGGATAGGTCAAAGTCAATTTTGTCCTGCAGAGTCGAATTCCTGAGAAAAAATCGTGCGAAAAATAGTCCTTTTTTGAATTTCTCATTGCAAAACGAAAAAGTTTCTCTCCCGGGCTGAGTCTCCCCTCAAAAATATCATATCTAAACAATAAAATCATGAAATACCTTGAGTTGTAACCCAACACTCTGCTCGGACGAATCTCAAGTTAGTATGTGAATTGCGGGGGGTACAATCGAGATTGAAAAAATAAAACATAAATCGCGTCTTGTTAATTACAAGAAATTAATAAAACAATGGATATAATAATGCATGAAAATGCCTGGAGCCCATTGTGAAGATATGAATTGTAGATGGTAAAAGCGTCTGGTGGGATATATCAATGAATAAAATCTTCACTTGCGCAGTTAGAGTCCATCCATAATTGAAGCAGCAGGAGGTTCACTCGGCTAACGTATGAATCTCTCTATCAATTTAATTCTCTCGCCACCAATTTTTCAATTTCAATATTTTCCCTCACGTCATTTATCATATCATATCAAAGTCTAAGCGGCATACGACAAATCAAGGAAGAAAAATAGGTAAATTGAGATGAAAAAAACAAATTGAAAGATCTAGATATTGCAAAATATGAACTAATCAGAGGCAGAAAGTCGATTCTAACAAAAACAGTTTGTTCTGTGTGTCTGGATATTTTTCTTCATGTACACCAACATACCATTCTGCAAGTGTTGTGTGTAAGATCAAACGAATTTTGGTCATCAATGAAATTCAATAACAATTAATCAGAAATATATTATTCCTCGACTACTGTTGGAGAATGATTAACACAGGATTGATGATTTTTTCCAAATTACGTTCATCTCACAGTGGGGACGTCAGGGTCAATGATATTGTCGCATTATGATCATCAGATGTATTGTGATTAAATAAATAAAAGAACTCGGACAAATCGAGCAGTGACACTTGTGACAGAACACGCAAACGTGACATGCATGAGGCGCACAAATTAGCGCATTCAAAGCAGCAAATTATAATAAAAAATGTGGATGATTGTGACAACTTAAAATTTTTCTTGTTAACTCAGTCAAGTATTCGTCAACCATTGCAACAATACGAGACAAAACTGCATCATCTGACACCGGAAAATAAAGCATAGAGTAACTACTTGTAATAGAAATTTTTCCTGTTAATGTTGAAACAGTAAATTGAAAATTGAAATGTTAGTTGATAAGATTTTTCAATTGTTAACTCTAATTTCTCATGGCGGAATACTTGACCAAATATTCTTCATGTACCATTTTTTTTCAATTGACTTTTTGCCATTTTTATTCGACTGAGTGAGTAAACACAGATGACGGATGATGGATAATGAAATTTCATGTGTAAAATGAAAAATGGTACACGAAATGAGATTTGTTAAACAATAAGCAAGACTTACAACACGCGCAGTACCCAGCGAGACAATTCTGGCGGCCTTTTTTACCTGTACGCCCAAACGTTGCTGGGTATGACGACTTGTCTGTTTGACAAGTGCACAAATGAACTCAGATTGTAATTCAGGTTGATCAAGACACTGCTGTAGGGCATTTTGGGCAAGTACAACGTGATAATCAATGCCAGCTTGTTCAACAGCTACAGACATAAATAACTGGCACGCCTGGAACAAATTGCTTTGATCAATACCGATAATCATCGAAATTTGTGAGAATTCCTCTGTTTCTGAGTATAAAATTCAAAGGAACGATTAATAGATTAAAATTGATGAATGCAGAGGATTGATTTAACGAATTCGAAAATTTATAAAAATGAGTACTTTCGATCGTGAATTTCAGTTGGAAATTACGAATCACTAGATCTCAATTATAGAGATGATTAGATGGTGATTAGTCGCCAATTGCACTAGGGGAAAGTTTGAAAAATGAATTCATATTCATATTTAACTAATAAGAAATTTAGAAACTCTTAACTTTTTTAGAAAAGAAGTTCAATTCATTATATACTTATACTTTATGTTAAATATTCATGTTTTGGTTGAAAATTTAGGTAATTTGGGAAATTCTCGTTTTCCTGCCGCCAAAAAATAGATATTCCATTCAATTTTCTTCAAATTAACGAATTTATGGAATATATTAAATGAAATTCTAATTTCAGGTTTAGACAACGACACAAATTATCGAAAGTTGTTCTGAATTCTCGATATACTCAAAATTTAATTGAATGCCAGCTCCAATACTCACAATGAATTTAGAAAAAAAACCAAAAGAGTTCAATTCTGTTGAATTTCTGCAGACATATTTTCATCTCAGATCAAATAAAAATCCACAACACTGAACATTCCCATCTATTCCCATTATTTCCATTATTTTTGTGGAATCTCTAACTTCATTTCCCTTTTCTAAATGCATTTCCGCATGAATTTCAACCTCATAACTCACCTTGAATAGCTTAATAGCCTCCGACTGAAGTGCCTCAGAAGTAAGACTGGTAAGTGGACTAGTAATATTCTCTTTAGTATGCAGCAGCAGTGGATGCCTCCACAGAACGCAGCTGGGATCGCCATCAGTTTCCATGAGCCTCTGCACCAGCTGTTCATACTGTGTCCCAGCGTTGGGCCCACCCCCAGAGACAACAGTCAAATGATAAAGCCAATTGTCCTTCTCCTGTTTATGAGGCATCAGCAGATACGTAGGTCCCTGATGAGTCGGAAAGATGCCAATGGTCCTCTCATGAGGGCACTCTGCATCCCTCTCCTCACTGTCACTGTCCGAGACATGCTCTACCTCCTCCACACGAGCATCCCTCATGTTGATCTGGCCAATGGGATTCGTATCACTGGGACACTTGAAGTACAGGAACATCTTTCCAATCAGAACACACCAGCACTTCTTGGCATGCCCATTCTTGACCTTCGTCAGCCAGCCCTGGATCGTTGGCTTGTTGTCCTCTCTACTCAACAACAATTTCGTAGCATTTCGTCTCTGAACATTCTGCAAAACTCTTATCCAGTCCTCCATAGTTGCAATGCAGTCAGCTGTCAAATAGTAAGTTTTCTTTCCAGTTGCAATTTCAAACGTTGCTGCACCCTCAGCCCTGTTTATCCTGCAAACTTCGTCGAGGAGAATCTGTCCCTAATTAAAGAAAAGCCATTTACTTATTTTTTAGCAGTGCGTTGGTAGAATTCCATTGAATGTACACAATAAAATTATTTATAATAATTTAATAACTAATCTAAGGGAATTTATCGAATGAAACAACGAGAATAATTCCCCTATTGTAGCTGTCCCCAGAAAATTAATTATCATGTGGTGATATTGATGAATTGTCAACTGTAATTTGCTTTTTTTAATGTAATTTTTGAGAGAGCGCGAAACGTTGGTACGAGACAGATAATTATTTGTTCTTTCTTTTCATTGATTCACACCGCTTTTGTGTTAAAGAAAATAAAAATTGTGAAACAATAGGAAAATCATTTGAGAACTACGATTATTCCTTAACTCTCAATCTGCTTTGAATGTGTTTATCAACTGAATTGTAACTTTTTAATTATTTAATTAATGATAAATGCGATGAAGATAAGAGATGACGATAATGGGACTTATACAAATAAAACAAATTTAAAAAAAATAAAATGTAAGAGTTATGCTTTATTCTGGTTTCCTCTTAGCGGATCTTTTGTGTCTCAAGGAAATAATAAATTGCTTCTATCTACCTGGGGCTTCCTGTTCACATCGTTCTGACTCTTCCAGTAGACCAGTACACCGTTCTTCAGAACAAACCATCTCTTCCTCCAAGTTTTGAGTTTACCCCCAAGTTTAGCCAAGTGGCCAGCTTTCTCCAACGACTCCAGTCTCTTTGGGCTCTCGCCGGACACTCGCATCAGCAAACTTGGCATACTGGACTCCAGGGAGGTCGAGCTCAAGGCGTCTGGGGGTATAGCATAGTCCTCGGACAAGCCAGATTCGAGGGAAGTATCTGGGGAGAGTCAAATACAAGGGTTGTTATTTTGTTTTGAGGGATGTTGCTGATTGTTTAGGACTCACCACGTTTAACACTTTTACTTGGAGAGCCACTGGAGCTCCTCTTCGCAGGACTCAAACTGCTAGTGGTTTTGATGCTCTTAGAGGGACTGCTACCACTCCCTAGTGAAGAGTCGGTGTTGTCTGATGAGCTGTTTGTTATTCTTGTGTTGGTTTCAGTTTGATTTGGGTGATCCTCACCGTCTGAACTGTCGTCTGAACTGTCACCAAAGGGCATCGATCTTATCTGGCTTGCACGACCCTTCACAGTGGCGTAGACTGGCACAGATATATCACAGTATCCTTGGGAATTGTGTGCGGTTAGATTGTGACCAGTTGCGTGGGAGTGTTTCGAGGAATTTGTGTTGGTGGTTGATGAGGGGGCCACTGAGGCATCGTCGTTCGTCGGGGGACCAATACCTAGGCCACCATCTGCCACCTAATTGAAATGAAATTATTTTAATCGATGAAATACGTCAGAGAATAAGTCACTGAGAGAAAAAAAGATTTTCTAGGAGCAGAAGAATTTTTGCCACTAATCTACTTTTGAGGATATCCAAGTACTTTGGCGATTTTTTCTCCAGTGAAATGCTTTTCTACTCTTGTAGTCGAACATTAGAGTTTATGGACATTTTACAATGATTTTATTATTTAAACATTGCAGGTCTGAATTTGAATCTCGATATTGAACCGTTAGAAAACATTTTAAGAATGTGAAAATAAATTTGAACGTTTACTTTTGGAGGAAGATTGATGAAGTCATTTATAAATAGCAAAATGTCATTTTAATGACACTGAATATTCATTATTTTTTTCAAATTTTTCTCACGCAATTTAATTGAAAAATTTGATGATTGAAAATGGATGAATAGATAAAACTGAAATGCTTCCTTCTACTCGTTATTGAAAATGACTATTACAATTAAAAAACGAAGTAAATAATGAAAAACAAGTATGAATTTTTCATTGAGTGTGAAATTATCTCGATAATGAGATGGTTTAGGGAAAAAATCCACGAGCCAGTTTTCGACGAAAATATATTTTTAAATTTCATCAAGATAATTCAATAATTAACGGATATTAAATGTTAATACTTTCATTTCGTTAAATTTCGCCGCTTAGTCACTTAATCGCACAGATAATTACGATCTTACCTGATAAATTTTCGCCTCCCAACTTGGAAATCTGTGCAGAGGAGGTGTAGGTGGCCTCGGGGCTGACGATGACGGCTGTCCAGCCCAATTCATTCCCTCTCTACTCGGTGTATAAATCTCCGCATAATCGTGAAGTGTCTCTGAACTCCCACTGTCGCGATTAGCCTCCGACACCCCCGGAATACTCGGCAGCATCACGAGATTCTCCACCGCCGCTGCCAGCTCCTCCGACAATAAACTAGAAATTCGATTGAGAAAAGAAAAAACTATGATCATAATGACTACAGATTGATTCCTATTTTGTCGTTTACATACGAAAATTTCATTCAGTTAACAGCTGAAAATTCCAACTGATGAAATCATGACATTTAATGTCAATGTCAATGCCTAATTGTCAATTTAACGCCAATAAGCTGCATTTTATCGATTTGAGGGAAGCTTCAACCCGGTAAAAAAAACTTTCGTTTTCGAGGAAGAATCTTTAAAAGTTCTATGTTTCGCATGATTTTTTCTCGCGCAGGGAATAAAGTTGCGGGAGAAGTACTAGGGAAATCACGTACAAATTACGTTTCAACATGTAAAGATTACCGTGAGAGAAATTCTCTAGAAAAATTCTAGTGCTAGCACGGGAAAAAGGGCGGAAAGTGATAGCCAGGGAAAAATTCTAGTGCTAACACGTCAATTTTTCGCGTTTTTAAGGGGAAACGAAATCCCTGCATTTATATGAATCTTTAGAATTGTGTTTTCTCCTGCAATTATTATTTTTTATTCATTAAACTACTTCATTGACTCAACAATGCGATAATCGAGTTGATAAAGTAATTTCATAGATAGAAATTAATAATTGTAGGAGAAAACACAATTCTAAGATTGGATGTAGACAAAGTGGTTCCGTCTCCTCTTAAATGAATTTTACCCCGAAATCCCCAGAAATTTTACCAGAGAGCCCTAAAAATAACCTTAACAGGACCAGAATTTTTCATAAGCCTTCAATTCTGATTGTTTCCAGCATTCGCACTCGAATTTTTCTAAAGAATTTCTCCGCGTACATTTCGATCCATCCACTCTCCTCAACAACTTCTGAATAATTCAGATGAATCCTTTTTACAAAAATAAAATGATGGAAAAGAGCTTTTATCCCCTCCGGAAGTCCCAGGACGTTACAGGGTACCACAGTCTTGAAATCGGAAGCCACTATCACGTCGCGAGACCTCCCAAGGAGAACCGAACGCACGATTTTATGATTTTAATGTTGAAAAAAGGCAGGAAGCATCTACAAGCGTTGGATGATGGACAAAATCTTGACAATTACCTCGAGTCCATGTTTGCCGTGGTGATGCCTTGCTGAATGGTACCACAGGCTGACAGATGCCTCCGGTGTCTCGATCCAATTGGCGGTAAATCAGTCACAGTTGTTTGGTTAACGTTCTCTGGAATCGCCTGGGGGGTTCCCTCGAGACTCTCCGAACGTCTCCGCAGGGTTGGGTCGACCTCCAATGAGAGAGATGCTCTCGTCGTCGGTATCTGGGAAATGGAGACATTTAATCATTTGTTTTGTAACAGGTTTGGTACTTGTGGTAGGCCAAGAAAATTACCAATGGCCGTACCAAAGGCCGGAGACCAATGTTTGTGATGTGATTACGCAGAAGCTCCAGCTGCTGATTGCACTTGTTGTTTTGCTCGCGCAAATGTTGATTCTGCTGTTCAAGCTCTCGTAGTTTATTCGTTACCCACTCCTTTATTCGAGCGGCTTTTGCCTCGACCTGTCTCGCGTCGTGAAGTCGTAATTGTCTCTGTAAAGGTCATTACGATTGATATTTCAATCGTTCGGATGAATTCAATGATTCAATACATCTCTGGGATAAACTTGGAAATTGGAATGCACTTGCATTAAGGCCGAATATTCTGATTCAAATGTCAGACCATTTGTGAAAATAGTTCTCTAGGGGAGAGCGGGGCACAATGGAATAGCCGAAAAACGACTATTTGACGCGATTCAAGCAAAAAAAAAAATTTTTTGTTCATCAACTTTTTTCATTATTGGGAGTACTGATGAGAATAATAATTTTCTATTCGTATTATCGTTCAATTGATTAGATTAGGCCGATTACACTTTTCTTTGTTCATTCGATTGAAATTTAGCATCACATTTTCCTTTTTCCCCCTCTGCGTCTCCCCCTGGGGCTTCCAATGGACTTTGGATTTTGCTGTTTCATTTTCTTTTCAATTAATCCATTGAGACAATCTTCTTCCGTCAAAACTCCTCAATAATTTTCAATTCTACTGAATGGATAATTATTATTCTCATTAGTAATCCCAAGAATAAACAAAAGTTGATGAAAAAAAATTTAATAAAAAATTTTTGTTTTTCTTTCTCAAGTTATGATTGACATTTCACGAGATGAAATGTATGAAATTCTTGAATTCTTCGATGAATTTTTTCAAGCGTAGTTTATTTAAAAGATATTTCTGCGCCAAAGGCAAAGCCTTAATTTACTAATTTCAGGGAAATTTTCGACATGTGCTGCGTTAAATGTCCAGATTCGTTCATAATCTGTTCTAATTGGAGACGGTTCTAACCATATCCTTGAAATCAATGAGTTTGCAGAGTGAACTGTGGAAAAATTGTTCTAATATGCGAGAGAAACCTATTTTTAAAAGTTTATTTTTTCTACTTCATAAATTTCTCTGCGGAGAATGTCCTAAGGCATTCTCACAATAAATGAATAATTTCATTGTTGAATTTTTTGCATATTTTATTTGATCCCATAATTGGCTTCTGATATTGGATCTTCGTGAAATAAAAATGAGATCAAATTATTCAACTCCATCCTACCCCGCCTGCGCCTGTTCCTCAACTCACCTGTTCCTCAACTTGCGTCTCTAATTTCGATATGCAAGCACAATGAACATCCTCAATCTTATCATTCTGGGTACCGGAGGTGGACGCCAACGAGTGTGCCGGGGAACCTACTCCAGATGTGCTCAGGCTGTATTCACCCTTCACCAGCCGTTCCTCCATCATCCGTACCTAAACAACAAACGTCAAATCAAGAAGTCAATCACAAAAGCTCCGGCTGAAATTGCGAGTATCGCATTGATTCCATTAGGGG
>NW_021683643.1:172794-173172 GCF_001412515.2 Diachasma alloeum | reverse complement strand
CACGGAGAGAAATATTCAATAGAAATTACGTATCTTTTTCGTAATTCCGGAGCGAAATATGGTTGTAGGAAATTTTACGGAACTGTTACGGAATTTTTCCAGAGTGTTCCGTAATTTTTATCTGAATTTCCTGTGAAAAATTACGATACCGTCACTGAATTTTTCTGAGTCGATTCCGTAATCGGTGAGCGAACTGTGAGTTCCGTAATTTTTACGGAACATTTCTCTCCGTGCGGAAAAAACTTTATCATTCTTCAAGAAATAGTATATTACATGCCCGAGCCTTGGAAAACAGATCACCGTCCCCCACGTGCAAGATTGCCTTTCGAGCCGAAGGTGAGGATGGGGGGGGGGGGGGGGGGGGGGGATTGGGGGGGG
>NW_021683643.1:135342-172737 GCF_001412515.2 Diachasma alloeum | reverse complement strand
GGGGGGGGGGGGGGGGTGAGGGTGATATCGGGGAGGGTGATATGTTTTCCATGGCGAGGTGTGTATATTAATTTTCGTGTCGAGGGACCTGCAAAGCGCCATTTTCGTGGCGCTGCGCGTTCTTTTTTCCACCAAAAAGTCGTCATTTTCAATGAGTCCACATTATTCTCAAAAATTTGGTATGAATATTAATTAGAACGGGTGAATTTCCACAATAAAGGAGGTGAATTTAACTCGGGAACTTTACGCACTCGTGCACAAAAACAACCACATTACCCCCACTACCGTTTCGAACAGTGAATTCGGCAGATACCACAAAATAGTATATTACGAACAATATTTTTCATCACAATGTGGCGAAAATTAGACTTTTAGGCACGCGGAGCGTGCCGAAAAGTTTACTTTTCGTCACAGCGTGATGAAAAATACTATGTTACTCGCGCGTGTGAGAAAGTCGAACTTTACACACTAGTACCGCAATATACGATTCTGGATAATATAAGTCCGTAACGCCCTGCCTTACAGCTAAAATGACAAATAGTA
This sequence comes from Diachasma alloeum, assembly GCF_001412515.2. Classification (NCBI taxonomy): domain Eukaryota; kingdom Metazoa; phylum Arthropoda; class Insecta; order Hymenoptera; family Braconidae; genus Diachasma; species Diachasma alloeum. The sequence goes on along the minus strand of NW_021683643.1, from coordinate 172,194 downwards.
TATTTCAGGACGAATGCACTGATAGAACGGATTAGTTATTGTTAACGAATGGATTTTGGTTGGAGGTTAGGGTCTATTCGGTCCCACCAAATCTTCATTCGTTAATAGTTAACGAATGTATATTTGAGGAGCCTTGTTTGAGTTGACTTTCGCCATTCAAGTGAACCATTCGTTAACTATTAACGAATATTCATTTGGTCATATTTAACTCTACCATTCATTAATAGTTAACGAATCTCGTTTGGAATAAATGAATCATTCTATCAGTGTGCCACGGAGTTTTTTACTCGCGTGGTGTTGGCGTTCGAGCCGAAAGCGAGTAAAAAAACTCCATGACACTAGTCGTGAACGATATTTTTCCGTAGTGATTTTCAGTTTTACGAGTTTGGGGGAGGGCCAATACCAATCCCCGGACGAGGAAAAGTGAAGGTCAGTACGGAAAAAGTGTTCTTTGATTCGTGGGAGGTGTAGCGCTCGCCGAAGACCAGTGCTATTTTATCGAACATGCGTGCGTAAACTCAGGAGCGAAGCGGTAAACCGGGTTAAGTCGATTTTTACTCTTGCCCAATCCTTTATGAATATCTCAGAATCGAAGAGAGATAGCAAATTTTTTCTCAGGACCTTTGTTATAACCCTCAATTGGCTCTATAAAAAAGGTCATGACAAAAACTTTTCCATCTCCTTTAGATTCCGAGGTATTCGTAAAAAACTAGTCAATAGTCAAAATCGGCTTGACCCGGTTTAGTGCGTCATCCCTACTGAACTTGCACTTAACGCACAAATGATGGAAAAATTTTCAATTCCTCGAAAAACGAAAACGTCTTTTTCCCAGGGTGAACCTGCCCCCGGTAAATAACCCCTGAAAGCCATCCTTATGGCAACTATCCCATGAAACATGGGTGACACCCCTCGTGAGTTGGTACCCCTTCGGGTTCAGTGGTCGCACGGGGGCAGCTGTCAAAAATCGATATTGCTTATATGGACTTGTAATGCATGCAAGTACAATTGCGGACACCAGGGGGGTTCTCCTCACCGTCGTCTCATCCAAAGAATCAATATCAAACAGAGGGATAGAATTGAACGAGCTAATCTTGGCTAACGCCTCCCACACCCCCACACCATCGTCCCAAAATCCCTCCTACTGTATCAAATACAAAAGTATGAGCAGTCCACACCGGAAGCAGATGTTCAAGTCCCCTAATTATCATTAAGAAAAGACCTCTCACTCGGAATAACAGTCTTACCACAAAAGATGGATGCCATGATGACTTATCCCCTATCACTTGTTCCAATAACTCACGATCAATGTTGAATTAAAAACTCAAGAGAGTTTTTAAAAAACTCGAGAGGTTGATACTTGTGTCGTCTCTTTTAACACTTGACTCTAGTCACTGAGAGCAGGCGAGACGAGGAAATTAAGCGATTGAGAGGAAAAAGGCAGGGGGGGAGGGCGAGAGATTGCTGCGTGTGTCGCGCTTACATTGAGATTCGAGATCGAACTGAAAGCTGTGGGGGTTTCACAGACTTGGTGAGTCACGTTGGCTCGTGGCCAACGCAACGCATCGTGGTGTTCCACGGGGTGGAGGAGAAGNGGGGGGGGGGGGGGGGGGGGGGGGGGGGGGGGGAGAGGAGGAGAGAAAGTGGTGGAGTGCACGACCCTTACAAACATCGTAATACTGGGCATTCTGATGTCGAGGGGAGAGACCTGTCAGCGTTTAATTTTCTGGTGAATTTTCAACTTTTGCAGGCAATTGAAATTTACGTCAAGTCTTCTGTAGATTTTTTTAAAGAGTTTCATAGAAAATGGTTGAGAGATAAATGCACAATCATTTATGCAATGATTTTGATCATTGTAGAAAATTTATTCTGTTGAGATTTTATGGTTATCGAAGTATCTTTTACAGTTTGGTACAGACGACACTGTAGATGAAACCATTTTCAATCATCAGATTTGTCAATTAAATTGTGTGAGAAAAATTGCAATGCATTGGAATTTCGGTCGGTTCTGTTAAAAAATTCTGCAGCTCTTCTGTAGTTTTTTAAAAGAGATCAATCAATTTTCGAATAGAAAAATGAATAGTGTTTTATGCTTGTATACAATTTATTCTGTTGGGATTGTTTGTATAGAAATTCTTTGCCGTGAATTTTTGCAGTCTCTTCCTTGTATTCTCTAAAGAGAAAAACAACACATGGAATTTATGCCGAGGAATTTTCACAGATAATATGTCAAGAAAAGCAGCTGTGTTGAAAAAACAGAATAATGTCGAGGGGAGAAAACTGTCGGCATTTAATTTTCCGGTGAATTCTCAACTTTTGCAGTGGATTGAGATTTACAGAGGGACAATACTTACAGAGAAATTTCATTAACAAAACTACTGCGTTCGCTGGGGAATTCCAGTGGATTTTTTCCGATTCTACGGAAAAATTTCACAACTTTCCTATTCATTTTCTTGCTTGAATTCGCTAAGGAGAGAATGAAAAATGCCGAAACTATACGGAATTTATGTTCATGGTGTAAAAGCAATAAAATCTCCACAAGAATTCATAGAATTTATTAGCTAATATGCTGTTTTTTAAAGAATATTATTAGATAGCTTTTTCTATTCAATTTTTTCCTGCTCCCCCAAATAACATAAATATTTCCTAATGTAAATCTGACAATTCCATCAAGAATTTTTCTGCATTAAAATTAAAAACCAAAACTTCATACCTCAGAACTTGTCAAAATTCGAAATTGAAAACTGCATGACTGAGAAATCTCATTCTAAATGGAAAAAAAACTCGTTTCTTATAAAACCACATAACCCATCTCGTTAACTTCTCGAACAATAACAAAGTTTTTTTTACTAAAAAACAATAACATTCTTCGTCTGGGGATTCCTTTCTCTCTTCGAATAGAATGATTGACACATGTATACATTATTCGTGTTATTTTTTTTCGCCTCAAAATATCCATGAAGGGAGTATGAACGAAGTAAGAGGAGTGAGAGTCACTCCATAGATTACTCACGAGTTTTGGCACATGTCCAATTCAAGATATATAGAAAGCCAGGAGTAACATAACTGATGATAGACAAATAAAGTACATCCTCACCGCCACCATGACAATATGACACCCTCAAACGTGTTCTAAAACCGGGAAAATACTGGCGCCAGCAGAGGACTCAGCAAAAGCCTCGACATTAACATTTGTTCCACACAAAGGATGGGTTCCAGTGAATATCCAATATGACTCTGCCCTCGTTCTTAGTCACACTGTTATACGCACGTTCGATAATAAAAAAAAGAGACATATGCGAGCAACACTTGAGGGATCGAGGAAAAATTTGTCGACCGAGTCCACGAATATTTGATGCGTGACTGTATCGTTTTGACGAGAGAACTCCGATGCAATTCGTCATTTCCATGAAAATAATGATTACGATATCGACAAGAATGAATGATTCATTGATAAGGATTTCTGTTACAATTACCTTTCATCAGTGTCACCTGGTGGGGTGCATAATTGAGCAGCAGGTCGATGTATTCCTTGGGATAAACTCAGATAACGGAGATGCAATGACGCGATTTGGTAAAACTTCATTCGATGAAATATCACAGTCGTGTGAAGTCAATTTCTCCGGCTGACGCTATACATTCGCCGGTGAATCCTCGAGGATAACCGTATTTTACCGATTTTTTTTTCTTAAAAAAAGTCACGTGATGAGTATTTGATACAAAAATAGTGATACCGGGGTTGCCGATCTGCCATCTTGGCACACGCTTATATGTGTACGTTGGCAAAAATCAATGCACGACGCGCAGTCTAACATGCGCATTCAAACAGAACAACGAGCACCGCGAAATCAAACGTCCCCTCGATTTTTAAGTTGAAGGAAGAGTGGTATCGTGGAGACCGCGGAGGGGACCGTAGAACGACAAATTTATTGGAAATGAGAGAATTTTTATTTATTCGAGGAAATCTATGGGCTGTCCTTAGCATAACCTTTTCCACTTGATTTCAGCAGAAAAATCTAGCAAATGACGTGAAAAGTTTGTTATTCTGAGGATTACGGGTTGGAATCATGAGTCTTTTCAAATCAAATTTTACTGGAAACAAGAAATTTTTGGCTACAATTTCCGGAACACTGTAGTGAAATTTCAAGGTATTTTTAAATTAAAAATTCACAGTTTAATGGAAAAAAACAGTGGAAAGTGTAAATTCCATTTCAATTATTGCGCAGAAATTTAAAAAAATCAGGAAAATTCAGGTGAATAAATTCTTGAATTTTCAAATAAATTGGAAATTCAACGTAAGCTGGTACTGAATATTCCTGTATGGATTGAGAACTCAAGCAAGTTGGGAAATTTTTCTGTTTTCTGCTGCTCAAAAATTTGCAATTCCATTCTCCGTAAAATTAAACATATGCGTAAGATATTGTGAGATATTTTAAGCCTGAATGTTCCCTGTCATATTTTGGGAATTATGAACAAGTGATAGTTCCAGTAGGATTTCCAGAAGTCTTCTCATTGAAAAACTACATACTTCATCGATTTTCTAAAAATTCGATGAGAAAATGAACGAAAACTAAATTTCTGTACAATTATTCCCAAAAAATTAAGAGAAATCAGTAAAATTTAGGTGAATATTCATGTTTTAATTAAAAATTTCCGTAATTCGGGAAATTTTCGTTTTCCTCCTGCTCAAAAATTTGGAATTCCGGTGAAATTTCAATAAAATGAAATTCATGCAATTTTTCCAACAATATACTATCCACTGAGAAAACCCGAATAAATTTTTTAAACACAGAAAAAAAAATACCTGAATTGAGTATAAAACATACTTGAATCAAGTATATTTTATACTCAATTGGGGCATGGGTATTTCAATTCGAATATCATTTGTTTTCATCAGGCCGGGTTGTAGCAAGCCCTTTTAAGTGTAATATAAGAGTCAGGCACCAAATGTCAGAATATAATGGTCAAAAAGTGGAGGTTAAAAAATGAGGGTCTGAATATTAGGGTCAAAACATTAGGGTCAGAATACAAAAGTAAAAAAAGTGGGTGTCAGGCAATGAGGGTCTAAATATAAGTCATATATTATGCTTCATCACGGTTTTTAGCCCTTATATGACCCTCATTGCCAGACACCCACTTTTTTACTTTTATATTCTGACCCTAATTTTTTTATTCTAATATTATGACCCTCTTTTTTTAACCCTAACATTCTGACCCTCATTCCTCCACCTTTACATCCAGGCCCTCAGTTTTTGACTCTAATATTCCGCCCCTCATTTTTTAACCGCCACTTTTTGACTCTTATATTCTCACACTTAGCGTCTGACCCTTATATTACACTTGAGAGCGCTTGGTACAACCCGGGCCGATGCGAAATAATCATCCTCGAATTGGAACATCCATCCCCCATTCGAGTATAAACTATACTTGAATCAGCTTTATGCATATACTTGATTTTGGTACAAAATTTACTCAATTCAAGTAGTTTTTTCCGTGAAGAAGTCTGGCTCGGTCCATAAAAATCGCTATTTGAAAATTCCCAACCAAAGAAGAAATTGTTCAAATCAAAATGATTAGCGATAGTCGGTAAGCTCAGCGACTACCCTCGACCCTCCCGACCACTAGAAGGAGGGTGAATCCACTAGCCCCAGCATGATAACCGCCCTGCAAACGTTGATACCGACATTCCCCAAACGGTAAATCCCAGCCACATCCCCAACTGCCAACCCCTGCCGGAATTTTCCCGATAAAAAAAAATCACATTTACCTTATCCTCAGCCTCGTCAGCCCGTCCCTCGGCATCGAGCACCCTCTGCTCGAGCTCGGTAAGCTGCAACAGAGAGAAAACCCAATTAATTACCTCGAATTTTTCCGTGTTCGGAATTCCTCCCATTAATTAATTAACAAAATCCTCAATACTTCGAGTACATCCCGGGAATGTGGGTTCGAGGTGGGACAGATTCCACACAATATGGAGGTAATCCAGAATGGCCGTTCGGCTCACGACACCACAAATAGTCGGATAGGCTGGTTGTATCGCGTGGCGGCACCAGTGCCCATGTATCCCCGTTAATTAATTAAAAGGGAGGTTAATCCGTGGGTCGCGCCACGGTCTCTGAGTGCAATTCGCGCTGTCGCTGGGTCAATCATGATATATGCGATTAAACTCGAGACAAGAGGGACCACTCTACCGCGAGATATCATCGTTATTGCTGTCATCGTGTGATATTCAAATTATCACTTCAGATATCATCAAACCGGATGAAGTGAATGACCAGGTACTAGGATGAATAATGAACGGTTAGGACTTCGTTTAATTCAATGAGTTGTATACCAATTTCCAATGCTGTGCTTTTTCATTCGAATTGGGATTTAATTGTTTCGGAATCTCTGATTTCAATTAAATTGTTTTTTGATTCTTCAGTTTTGCATTTTTTTTTATTTCCATCGAAATTCATTGCAAGTTTGGGAAATTTCTACTGACCATTGCCCGCGGGCCTCTAGTTATTTGTTGCATGAAAATTATAAGTATTTATTGGCCAAACTCAATAACATTAACTTGATAAAACCGAAGCCTCATACAATTCTCTGCACAGAGAGAAATGATCGGTAAAAATTACGGAACACTCTGGAAAAATTCCGTGATTTTATGTAAAAATTACGTGACAGTTCCGTTAAATTTCCTACAACCACATTGCGCTCCGGAATTACGGGAAAGATACGTAATTTTTGTTGAATATTTCTCTCCGCGTGTAGCAGAATATATTTACCCGAATGACATGTAAATGTCTCACGAGAACATTTACTACTGCGAAAATTGTCATGTTTTGGCGGAATCTTTTTTCTTGTCCACAAGTAAATTGATTCAGAACGACAAAAAATCTCCTCCGGGGAACATATAATTCCTCGGCAGAACAAATTTTTTCTCCCAGCGTAGAAGTTCATTTAATTCAATTGCCATAGTTGTACACCAATTTCCAATGTTGTAGTTCTTCATTGGAATTGGGACTGAATTGTTGCTGAATCTCTGATTTCATTTTGTTTTTTTTGACTCTTTATGTTTGCATACGTTTTTTTATTTCCATCGAAATTCGTTGCAAGTTTGCGGAAATTTCAACTGACCATTGCCCGGGGGCCTTCAGTCAATTTCCCTTTCATATTTAATTACCTATGGTTGAAGTTTCAATAACGATGTGTGTGTGTGTTTATGAATAGAATAAATGAGTTCGAATGCGGATGGAAATAAAATATCGTGGCGATTCGAAACCATAGTCGCCTCAGTTTTCACAAATTTTAAATATTATTATTGTACAAATTGAAATTTACAGTTTAATTGGAATTCAACGTAATTGGGAGATACTTCAGTGGCAGAATCTATTAAATTTTCATGTGGATTGTGAGTTAATAGTCAACATTTCAAGAATTTTTGAAATAGATCTTTTCATACTGAGAGTCACTAGATTTTCAGACAGTTTTGTCCCATGTTATTTCCCCTAGGAGTTTCGGATGCTTTCATCGAATTGACGTGTAAATCATCATTTTTTAGGGCTCAAATGTATATCACCGTCAATTTTCATATTTATCAGAATTCTTTATTATTTTTCCGAAGATTTTTCGGTTCGATAAACGGAATAAATATTTCCCCTAGATTTCCAGAATGAAAAGATCCATTGCACGGATGACTAGAACATTTACGTGAGCGGATGAAATCATTCACTGTGTTGGAAGAAATATAAATTACGTCTGGAGTCAAGTGGAGGAATTAAACGAGTCAAATTTGATATTTCTGCTAATGATTGAATTATCTGGGAAATGAGTGGTTCTAATATGAGGAAATGTCAAGACTCCTTACCTTGCAGAATGACTCGTTATTGAGATAATTAAATACAGTAACAGAAAATTCCATGTGGCAATTCTGGAAATGTTTTGTCACAACTGATTCATATGACGTTTCAAGTAAATTTGTTTCTGGCAAATTTGAAAGAATCATGGCAATTCTATGAAAATCACCATTTTTATTTCCGATGTTTTTGTAATTCAAGTAATATACAATTTCTGTAATCCAATTTGAGATGAAATCGTTCCTGAAGTGTTCCCACTCATCTTGGAAATTCAACAAAATCAAATTTTCCATATTAAGGTATCATTGACATTTCAACGAGACCTCGAGTTCATAAAGTTACTGTAAAACTTGAACATCAGATTCAATTCAATGTTTAATCCATTGGGGATCCAGATCAGTTTGAATAATTTCATTGTCATATGGATTTGAAAATCGCAATGCCATTGAATATTCAAAAAATTAGGTTTTTTTGTCAGTAATAATTAAATACACGAAAATTTCATGTAAAATAGTCGTTGATAAAAATTTCAGGATTTTTCACTTTAAATCTCAGGATTAACTGTCTAACAGTGTGATGTAATGAAAGAAATGTCTGAAAATTGTAAAAATTCAGGCGTCTGTCATCTTAAATCTCCAATATACTCAAAATTCAATGGATTATCGCAACCTTTATATTTGTTGAACATGAAACAACTCGATTCTCCCTCATGTTCAACAGAAATAAGCGATAACTCGACGAGTTCTATTGCAATTCACTACTTCGTCATTGAATAAATAAATTAGTTTAATTTCTCTCAAGACACTGAAATGTTCACTGCCTGTTATTACTGCAACCTCATGATATTCGAGTCCTCCAGGTATCATCAACCCACTTAGGATAAATCACCAAGTGCCAATGAATCCCCTCAACTCCTCAAAACACTCACCGCAGATTCTGAATCAAAAGAATTCCCTCATTACCCCATTCCCTCCACCCTCCCCCCAAAACTTTAATTAAAATTAAAATTTGTTGGCAACTCTCGAGGCGTCGGATATCGACTCAAAGCCCTCAGCCCAAATCCTTCAATCTCCAGAGGCTCATACATTAATTACAATCCCAAGTATATATACATAACCACCAGTACTAACTACATGTCGCGGTTTTACCGAGTCTGGAAGGGCTGAACCTCTCCCCCGGGGGATGAGAGAAACTCGCGGATGGAAACAGCGAAGATGACGCGCTATTCACGAGCCAGATTGTTCCGTTGATTTTGCCACGGCAATCAAGGTTCATTGACTCACCCCCTTCTCTTTCTCTCCCTTATACTCATAATTTCAATTTTCCTTATCTCGATTGCACGCGGAAAAAAAAGTTGAGGGGAAATTACAAAAAAACTCATGGAATCGTGGAGGGAAAGTCTGTTCACTGAACATTCTGACTGAATTTCCGGTGGATATTTTTGGAAGCTTTTGTCAAGTGACAGTTCCTCTGAAAATTTAAGGAATTTCGTAATTGAAAATTCACAATTTGTTGAAAGAATCAATGAAAACTGCAAATTTTAGCTTAATTATTACATGAAAATTAATAGAAATTCAGGAAAATTTATAATTGGAGTTTCAATTCATTGGAAATTCAGTGGCAGTTGGGGAATTCTTGGCTTTTCGCTACTAAACAATTTGAAATTCTATGGAATGTTCAGTGAAATTTCAAATTTCATTATTTTTTTCCGTCCTAAATCGAATTTAATATCGCTCTCCTGTGAGAATTTCTACTGCAATGTCCATGAAATGTAAATTATTTCCTGATAGTACTTTCGGCATTTTCTGCGAAAATACTATCGGGAAAAAATGCGAAAGGAATGTTGAGCGTTCTTCACTTGCTCCAAAAAATTACTATCATGTAACTTGTTCTGAAATATTAAAATTTCTTTGGAATTTCATAAAAAATTACGCCCGAAAAAAAAGTACTGGATATCCACATTCGATGGAGAATGCAAGTAGGTTGTGACATTTCCATCATACTTGTACTAACAACTTATAAATTACCTGAAATCCTACATAAAGTTTCAAATTTCATAAATAAAATTTCCCCCAAATCGAATTGAATGTCACTCTTACAACAATGTCTATATACCATTGTCCACGAAAGCCCTTGAGTTGATATTCGTGCCTCAGTACTCAAAAATAAAAATCGAGAATAAAAATGTAGTCATTTTATGGAAATTGGGAAAAAATGATAAAACTCAGGTGTGAAATGTCCCCCACGCAACGTATTTTCTTATTACATTTTGCATTTATGAATTTATTTATTCAATAGCGCAATAAAATACTACTACTACCACTACTCTTAAATTACATTACGCTCCACGATTACGTTTCAGACCATAAAATTAGTCGTGAGTTTCTGGCCAATTTTCCTTCAACTTTTCTCTTCGTGCACCTCCCGATTATTTTCGTCTTTTTCATTTCGTCATTAGGTTATAATAAAATGCCCAGTCACAGAGGGAACTAAGCTGGTATTATCAGCAGAGGGCGGAGGGAGTGAAGCACAAAATGAAAGGAAAAAAAATGAAAAAGGGCCGAGAGAGGTTGAAAGCTGCGGCTTATGACCAGAGGAAGAGCCTGGCAACGACATAGCCGAAGCGAGCGTTTGAGAAATCGCTTAGGGATAGCAGAGAGTGAGAGAGGGATGACGACGCCAACCCACTCTTCCTCCCTGAGCTCCAGATAAAGAAGTGAGCTCGGTGGGTTGTAATGCCCCACAACCCAGATGCGTCTCGTGTGTTTTATTGCCCCTTTTTATGCTCAAAGAGTCGAGTATAAGGGCTGCTAATATCACCGGGACACACACGTGTCCGACGACCCATTGAGTACATCTCGGAGTGGAAAATTTTCAGCCGTGAAATGGCCACTCTCACGAGCCAAATTGTCTACTCCATTGCAATGAGGAATCATGAAGACATGCACGGAAAAAATATAAAATTATTTTTTACTGCGGCAAGAGTAATTTCTAATGGGAGAAAATCGAATGGCGGATCATACTCATAGCCGCACTCAAAATGTGCCCGTTGAACAGTTGAATAGTTATTGGTAGCATGCACGGAGAGAAATATTCACTTGTAATACCACAAGAGCTTCAAAGTTATCGGGTGTTTTCCGATTCCGAGAATTCACAGCTATCAAGAAATTTGAGGTGTCTTATTCTTAATTCATTGAAAATTTGGCGCTGAATATTCATGTTGGGATTGAAAATTCACATACGTTTGGAAATTCCAATTTTCTTGCTACTAAAAAATTTTAAATTTTTTCGTAACAGTGTTCTAGGTCCTTTTCTCTATACTTCACCCTCATTCATCCCGAAATAGTTAGAATAAAAAATTAAAAAATCAATGGAAACTGTAGATTTTAGTTCAATTATTCCATAAAAATTCATAGAAATGAAGAAAATTGGGGTCAATATATTCTTGAATCGTCAATTAATTCAAAATTCAGCCTAATTTGGTACTGAATATTTTTATTTCGATTGAATATTCAAGTAGGTTTGAGCATCCACATCTTGCTGATAAAAAATTTCCAATTCTATTGAGTTTTCAGTGAAATTTCACGACTTTTTCCTCTAAAAACTAATTTAATGTCGGTCTCCTGAAAATTAGTAGCAAACTGTCCACGAAATTTCAATTATTCAATTATTTTCCAACACCGGATGGTGTGGGCTGACCGAATAAATTGTAGATTCAAGCGGTAGGATGTAATAAATCGGAAGAATAACTTAAGAATTCATCCTTGTCAGCGTACTTTCAGCCCGAAAGCTCATAGATATCTCTCCTTCGGTAAAAATCACGTTTCACTTCAATGCAATTTCAATAATTAAAGGGGAATATCACCTGTTGCCTCTCACTTCTTCCGCAAAATCTCCGTAAAAATTCCCAAAATAACAGAATTTCATGTTTCTCTGAAAATTCAAGTGAAGTCCCAATTGTTTAGCGACAGGAATTCGGAAATGCCACAATTTACATGAATTTTCAAGTGAAAATGGATATTCACTGTCAAATTCCCTTGAATTTTTGAAGAAATTATTTGAAAATTCAGAGGAATCTGGAATTCATGGAGAGATTTCTCTGAATTTTCCTGATTTTTCATTAATTTTCCGGAATAATTAACCTGAAATTTACAGTTCCCACGGATTTTTAAAATTCCAGAATTTTAAGCAGCATAAAGACGAGAATTCCTCAATTAATTTGAATTTCCAACCTAATATGAATATTCAGTGCCAAATTACAATATGAATATTCCCCCCCCCCCTAAATCGCAATCAGTGTCCTGAAAATTCAAGAACACATATACCGGAATTTCCTGGTTTTCGATTCATTTTCAGCTAAAAATGGACCTGAAATTAACAGTTTTCTTTGGTTTTCCCCGAAATTCTGAATTTTCAATGACGAAATTCCTTGAAATTTCTGTGGTAATTAAATTCGACAAAAATTTCCAAAAAGTGTACCAAAAATTTCAGACAAAAATTTTCACCAGTGCACAACATCGAAAATTCAGATGACACTGTGACTGAAATTTCAAAAAATTTCCAACAGTGTAAAGACTCAGCGGATGGAATCGCCGTTTAATTTCCCGGGATTCATACATCCCCAAGAATTTCCATATAACAGTGAAATCGTCCGTGCAATTGAATAAACCAACGGGCGGTATAAATCAAGAGTTTAATGCTCATTTTACTACTAAAACTTGGATGAATGAGCAATAACGAATGACGAGATGGTGGGAAAATTCTGGACAAAGTTGATTATCCTCAGGGACGGGGATTCACCCGAGAAGCCCGTCGGGTCCTGAGTTCTTCTCAATTAGGACACCAGCAGCATATCCACACGTATACATCCCCGAACTACACAACATTAGTTTGTACATGTGAGGAGTCGGGTAGTTTAGCGCACACGGTGTGCGGTTGTCTCTGCAGAGTCTTTCCTATCTGCGGCTGTCTCCATGGGGTGTACCTCTCTCTCTCTCCCTTTTTATCCCTCTCTCACTCGTTTTATTACTCGCTTTATCTCAGTCTCACGCAGGACAAAAGTTGTGAATTAATTTCAACCGACAAAAAGTACGCATAGTGTAAATGGCACGCGTGGAGAGAAGTTTTACAGCATAGGGTCGATAATCCGCATTCCAAGCCACATAAAGGGAGTAGGGGGAATTTTATACGCAGTATGAGGAGCTCTTCAGTATGCCTCCACTCATCCCACCAATTGACGATTCACGACTTGAGAAATATATCAAGAAAGCCTGCTGAATTCTAGCCCCTCTTTTATTCGTGAAATGCCATTCAGAGGAAGGATTTTACGTACCACCTCGTCGTTCTGGATAATGCGAAATTTTCTCTTATCGATGGGGCCTTTCATCTCAAACTCATCGCTACCACTTTTCTTGGACTCTAAGTGGTACAAGTTGCGGCAATTTTCGTGAAAAATGGCCGTGTCAGTCTTATTTTTTATGGCTGTGGGTGTGACTCAGGTGGAGGGAGAGATGAGGGATAAAGAATATGGGAGGATGAATGTGTGGTGCTTCATGCACTGATAGGCGTCCCCTGGAGATCACGTCAACCTTCGGTACTTTGTGAATGATTACCAGATAACGATGGTTGACAGTTGGGTACACTGGGGGACGTAGAGGCTGGTGCAATCGTTCTGCTGTTTTTTTTAACGGGGATGATAAGTTTTGGGCTGTTGATGGAGCAATTTTTTATCATTTGGAGTTATGGTTGAACAAGTGTTGTTTACAGTTTGGTACAGACCACACTGAAGATTCAACAATTTTCAATTATCAAATTTTTCAATTAATTTGCGTGAGAAAACTTTTCAAGCATTAGTTGTTCATAAATATATAATTGAAATTATTTGAACGGTCGGTTACTTTATTTTTTTAGGCATGAAATTAATTTCTGGCGAACAAATGATTTTTATGGTGGAAAATTGATTGTTTGGCGATTATTTGTGTAAAATGCTGTTCTGCTGTTGTTTTACGGGGATGATGAGTTTTGGGTTGTTGATGCAAGAATTTTTTATCCTTTGGATTGATTGATATCCAAGCATCTTTTGCAGTTTGGTACACACTACACTAGAGATTCAACAATTTTCTATCATCAAATTTGTCTATTAAATTGCGTGAGAAAATTTTGAAAAAAATCATGAATATTCAGCGTTATTGAAATTACATATTGCACACAATTATTCGTTTTTTTAAACATTCGTTGTTCATAGTTGAATTATTGAAATTGTTTATACACCTTGCACCTTATTTCTTTACGCATGAAATCGCTTTATAGTAAAATGATGAATATGAATAAATTTATTACGAGTCCGAACAAATGATTTATATGGTGGAAAATTGATTGTGTATAAATTATTTATAGAAGTGCTCATAATTTTCAAAAATTACACTTTTTAAGTTATTTCGTCAATCTTCCTCCAAAAGTCAACTTTTTAATTTTTAGGCAGATTTTTAAAATGTTTGTTAACGGCTCAATATCGAGATTCAAATTCAGACCTGCTAATTTAAATAATAAAATCATTGTAAAATTTCTAGAAACGTAGGATTATTCTTCACTTCATATTGTTGACTTCATTATTTATCACTTCATCAAATTAGTTCCTGAAATGTTTAGAGAATAAGGCAATTACCTGTCACATTTTGAGTGGCAAATTTGACATCTTTACTAATGACTAATTGAAATGAAATCTCCATGTATGTTTCCATTGACGAATAAATTAGATGAATGCTCCCTGAACCTTTGGTACTTTCAGAATATGAAATTTACATTTTCCATGATCTGTTTCATTAAACTGTGAATTTCCAAATACGAAATACTAATTCTATTATTCTTCGCTATTATTTTTATTCATTTTTCCATAAAATTATGAATTTCGAAAAGTGTACCGGAAATTTCAGCCAAAAACTATAACATTTCCTATTATCCCCTGTAAATCAGGAATTTCATTACATTAAATTCCATTTATGGGTAAAAAATCATGAAGCTGAAGAAAAATATTTGATAATCGGTGGTAAACGGTAACGTTTCCAGTGCCTAGCACTAGACTTTGTCTAAAAAATTTTTCTCCGTACATCCGTATCCTCCGACAACACTAACAAATAAAATCATCAAAATAACTCATCCTTGCAGACATTTTTAATCATTTGCAATACATCCCTGTCTCGTTTATCGCGAAAAAAATGTTCTCCGGTTAAAAAAAAACACGTACAATAATCAGCACGAGGTGGGGTTATACGTTTTCCTCCTCGTGACGAGTAAAAAGATTGAATAAATTGCGGAGTGAAATATATCCGCAGTTGTATCAGGCAAGGAGAGACAAGAGAGGTGAAATTTCTGCCATCCCCGTTTGACTCAGTATATCTTGTCCCAAGCGCCATGGGTATTTATTTCTATTTGCCGTCGCTCTCGCCGTTTAGAAGGGGCAATGTGTGTGCCCTGTTTGTGCGGTGGATATATCCATTGGTATATAGTACACTCGGGTCTGATGGATGGGTGGATTTGGTAAAAGCGCCACAACAACTCGGGGTAGTATACAACGATGCCACTGGTATACTGGCTCGTTATATCGATGCCATCGATCCTATATGGTACACGGTGGGGCGTTTGTTGTATTAGGAGAGTTTGGGGAGGATCAGTAGAATATTTTCCGACGTTTTCGGGGGAATCTCAAGTGGTGTGGGCTGATGGAATCATTCAATTTGCCGGGAGACGGAGGAAGCCATTCTGGAGGCAAATAGTAGATTGTAGTCAATCAAATTCCATTTTTTTTTTTTTTTTTTTTTTTTTTTTNTCCGCAGTTGTATCAGGCAAGGAGAGACAAGAGAGGTGAAATTTCTGCCATCCCCGTTTGACTCAGTATATCTTGTCCCAAGCGCCATGGGTATTTATTTCTATTTGCCGTCGCTCTCGCCGTTTAGAAGGGGCAATGTGTGTGCCCTGTTTGTGCGGTGGATATATCCATTGGTATATAGTACACTCGGGGCTGATGGATGGGTGGATTTGGTAAAAGCGCCACAACAACTCGGGGTAGTATACAACGATGCCACTGGTATACTGGCTCGTTATATCGATGCCATCGATCCTATATGGTACACGGTGGGGCGTTTGTTGTATTAGGAGAGTTTGGGGAGGATCAGTAGAATATTTTCCGACGTTTTCGGGGGAATCTCAAGTGGTGTGGGCTGATGGAATCATTCAATTTGCCGGGAGACGGAGGAAGCCATTCTGGAGGCAAATAGTAGATTGTAGTCAATCAAATTCCATTTTGTGGTGCATAATGTCATTATGGCGGAGAGAATAGGGGAATACCGGCACTTACGACTTTGTTTAAATTCAGGATATCCAAGTACTTTGGCTATTTTTTTTTACAAGTAAAATCAGATGGATTTTACTTTTTATTTTTAGAAGAGTAACATGACATTCGGCTGAGGATGAGAATAATCAGGAAAGTTCACAGTTGACTAAAATTCAATGCAATTCCAAACTTTTTAGCAGCAAGAAGACGAGAATTCGCCAACTCATTTCCATTGTCAGTGAATGGAAAACAGGTGTATTCCGTATTGAATTATGTTGGGTTTCCAGTTAATTGAAAATTCAAGAATATATTTACGTGAATTGGTGTTATTTCTATGCATTTTTCTGGAATAATTGAACTCAAGTTTACAGTTTCCATTGAATTTTTCATCAAATTATGAATTTCAATTAATATCAGTTGATAAAACATGCTAGAAGTGTAGCAGGAAGACAAGGATTCCCCTTCCTTCAATTTTCAATTAGGGATAGGCGATGTTTTTAAAAACATCGATGTTGTGAATCGATTTTTATAATTAGTTCATAATTCATAATAATTCATTTTGAAAACCAATTTTCTTTCAAGAGGACTTTTTTTCAACTGCAAAATTTCTCAGCAACAAATGACTTCCGATATCTTTTGCTGAATTACCTATTATAACAAAATGTGAAACTTGACTGTTAGAAAAAAAGGCGAAATCTCATGGAATTCCAAAACACGAACATTACGTATCAAATTATGTTGGTTTCCAGTTAATCGAAAATTCAAGAATATATTTACGTGAATTTGTGTTATTTCTATGCATTTTCATGGAATAATTGAACTCAAATGTACTGTTTCCATTGAGTTTTCCATCAAATTATGAATTGTTATTCATAATTCCTTCAATTTCCAATCAAAACCTGAACATGTAGAAAATTCCCGAATAAATTACCCTGAATTTCCTTGATTTCTATCGACTCACGTAATAATTGAAGTGAAATAACCATTTCCATCAACTTCGTCATGAAAATGTGAACTTTCAATTATGGAAATCCTTGAAATTTCAGCGGAACCGTCACTTGACAGAAATTTCAAAAAAGTGAACCGTAAAGTTCAGCCAAAACTTTCATCAACCATCTTTGCCCTGCTACGGTTCACCACTTCATCAATTAACTATGAATTACAACCATTCCCCCATCTCCCAAACTGACTGAAATTAATTAACTAGACAACCAACTATCGTCCAATTAATTACTGCACTCCTCCCTAAGCCTATGAAATTATTCATTCATGACAATTTTCGTATATTTTCGGTTTAATACCCCCGGATTACCTAAGTAACGTGGAGTAAACGTTAAGTAGCTCATTCAGCGTGTTGTCGGAATACATTATACAGGAAGCACTAGTTGAGGAGTCGGAGTGCTCGTGCCTCCTACTCACTAGGCCTTTTAATTTTGACTTGCAGTTTGCGTTTATTTTTTTCTTTTCCACTCGTTTTTTCGCCTCGATCACTCTGCATGCGTAATGTAAATTCACCCCTCGTCGAGCCACTGAAAAGTGGAAAAATACTGTCTGTACCTGCACCAAAGTATTTTTTCAATGTTTTTTCCCTTTGTATTCATTAAAAAATTTTCGCCTTCTATTTTATTTTCTGTGGAGGCTGTACAGTGGGTAATGCTGTTTTGTTTGGAAAATTGAAAAGAGGATTTCATGCATATCAACGCTTTGACGCACCCTCTCCCGCGTCTTTGTTGTGCAATCCGCGATGGATGGCGTTGAGAATCGAAGAGACGAAAGTCCCCTGGCATTAGCGCACCACTTGCGCCCTTTAGGTTCTCTCGATGCGGGACATAATGGGAAAATTTATGAATACAACCAACTGTTGTCGGGCGGAGTATTGGAATCCCCAGTTGATATTCAGCGGTGCGTTTATTGGTGAATATACTCACCAACAGATGAACGGAATCGATTCAAGGGAGATAATGGCGAGGTAATAATGAGGTTTCCATTATCGAGTAAAATGTTTCAGCAATTGATGGGGATAATAGGACGGACTGTTTTTCTATTACTGTTCGAGGGTCTATGCATTCCAGTTTATTATCAATTGTCATGATTATGTTGAGGATATTGAAGTGCGTTTTATGCACGGAGAGAAATGTTCAGTAACAATTCCGGAACTCACAATTCGCTGACCGATTATGGAATCGATTCAGAAAATTTAAGTGACGGTATAGTAATTTTTGACAGGAGATTCAGATGAAAATTACGGAACGCGCTGGAAAAATTCCGTGACAGTTCCGTAAAATTTTCTACAACCACATTTCGCTCCGGAATTACGGAAAGGATACGTACTTTTTATTGAACATTTCTCTCCGTATGGTACACTGTTAAAAAGTTTAGTCTGACTTTTCCACGGCAAATTTCAAAAAATTTTAGTGTGTTCAAGTTCCAGTGAAATGTCAGGAAATCGTGTCATTGAAAAATCTAATACTCCATTGGTTTTCTGTTCAAATGATCTGGAAATCAATAAAATACTTGATTTTTCAGTTCACTCTGTGAAAATTCATAAAAATCAGGAAAATTAAGGGAAACATTGAAAAATCATGTAATTTTGTATCTGAATATTCATGTTCCACTGAAAATTCAATCAAGTTGTGAAATTTCCATCTCACTCGCACTGAAAACTCATGAATTTCCGTGAATTCGACTTAAAACTTGAAATTCCATAACCATTTTTTCCCTAAATCCGATTCGGACAGACTAGTAATCCGAATTTTATGGACAAATGACTAGCAATTTTTGACACTGCTGATACGTTCACCTTGTGCCAGAAAGTGCCTTTTCGTTTACTCGTAAACGAAAAGTAAATGAAGTCTTTTCGTCCACTTGTAAACGAAAAGGAACAGTTCGACCACTCGTTGAACATGACATCACTGTCAAAAAATATTGTTCAACACATGTGAAACGGCAATTTTCAACTCGTGTGATTGGCAGCCCTCGGCTTCGCCTTCGTCTCACTCGTATTGAAATATATTATTTCAGGAGAGCGATTGCATGCGATTTAGGGGGAAAACTGTAAAATGCCAGAGTTCACTGAAACTTGAATGGAGTATTGCCAATTTTTGAGTAGCAGGATTGAAAACATGAATATTCAATACCAAATTACGTTAAATTTTCAAATAATAACTTTTATCAAATATTTCCGTTCGTTTTTCCATAGAATTGTGAATTTTCAATTACAAAATTCTTTGAAATTTCAGAATTCACTGAAAACTCAATGGAATTCCAATTTTTTTAGCAGTATTAAGGCTAGAATTTCTCAACTTATTTGAATTTTCCAGGAAAGCATGGATATGTAATGCCAAAAATACTTGAATTAGCAATAAATTATAATTGAAAAATTATTATTATTCTTGATTTTTCAATAAATTGAAAATTTAAGAATATATTTACCGGAATTTTCCCGAATAATAGAAACTGATATTCAAAGTTCTCATTGAAAAAGGCAATATTCAATAATAATGCCAATAATCCATGAAACTGAAACTCGCGAAAGACTCACTTTGCGCTGAGAGCAAAATTTCCTAATATGTAGACCATATTTACTTAAATCTCAGAAAATTTGCGCTTCATGGAGCTCTCATAAATTCTCATTTATTACTATCGTTCCGCGGTACATCATGAATATATTACATATCGATAAATTGGAAGTGCATGAAAACAAAATCATGAAAGTAATAAATACTGGAAGATTATGAAATGAAATTTCAAGTTTTAGATATAATTCGAGGAAATTCATGTGTTTTTAGTGGGAGTGAGACGGAAATTCCACGACTTGACTGAATTTTCAATAGAACATGAATATTCAGAAATAAAATGCCATGAATTTGCAATTTTTCGTTGAATTTGTCTGATTTTTCCGAATTTTCATGGAATAATTGACCTGAAAAATCAAGTATTTGATTGATTTTCAGATCATTCAACCAGAAAATCAATGAGATATTTGATTCTATTACAACATTTCCTGAAATGTCAGTGAAAATTAAACGTGACACAAATTTAGGGGATTTGACGCGGAAAATTGAGACGAAAATTTATAACGGTCTAAATTGAATCTTTCGCTGGCAAATATCACGCTAGTTTCAGCTTCATCAATAATCCCCAGACATCCTTAACGATCAACGGACCACTGCAATTGGACAATTACCTTGCGCAGCATTTCCTCGAGGGACTCCATGTCGAGGGTAGAGTTGTTGTTCTCGGTTTGTACGGGTTGCACCATTTGTTGATGTTTCGGGTATGACCCGCTTTTAATGCTGAAACTGGACTCCGTCACAACGTAAACAAACAAAACCGAACTCCGATAGTGCAGGTTGACGACCCAACCTCTTCGCTCACTCGAATGGACGTAAATAGTTGGGGAGAACCCGGTGGATTGATTCGCGCGTCGATTTACGAACACGAGGGTTAATGGTCTCTTATTTTTTTTTTCGGGTCGCCACTCGCTCGATTTCTCAGACCCTTACGCGTAACCTACATTCGACCCTTCGACTATCCATCACACGATCAATCGGAAATTACGGCTACCCACTTCACATTTTTTTTCTAGAAACAAATTTATAATCGTTAGAATACAGAGGGGAAAATATTTCAGACGCACAATATTGACATTAATATTAGAAAATATTGGAGATTGTTTTCGGTTTAAAAATAATTCTTTTTGTTTTCAAAACGATTCTTTTTTCAACTTGAGGTTTAATGTAGAGAATTTTCAAAAACTTATTGCGCAAAACAATTCGTATCCTCTTTCATTCAGGTTAGAATGTCTCTACACTGTTAAAAAATTACTCCTGAAATTACAAGTAAAAAATCTTGAAGTTTTTGAGATTCACTCATTCACACAACATTTTCATGGACTTTGTTATTGAAAAATCAGTTCATTTCTGGAGTATTCAATGGAATTGCAATTTTCAGGTTCACATGATGATGAAAATTGTTAAATAATGTGAAAATTCAGTTGAATATGATGTTTAATTTCCGCAATGAATTTAAAACGAGGGATTACACATTCCATAATTGAGTGACACCATGCTTTCGAAAGGAATTCGATTTCGCGTGATTTCAGCGGTGATTTCAGTCATTTCGGAAAAAGTGATTCAACGATTTCGAATGATTTCATTAATTCGAAATCCGTGATTTCAGAAAAATTAAGTTAATAAATAATAGAGGTAGGGCAAAACGGGTTGTGTCAAATTAAGAAAAGCAAAGCTGGCAATAACAACTGGTAAATAATAACAAATTCGTCTGATTCCACTCCGCCAATTTTGAACTATATTATAATGACAATGAAAAGCGGTCCATTTTACCACACGGAGAGAAATTTTCTAGAAATATTCTTGTATGAGTACCGAAAAAAATCACAATCCACCGGTTGTGCAAAATTCTAGTGCTGTTAAAGTAAAATTTTTCAGAATTTCTGGTAAAATTTCTGGGGATTTCTTTTACCGTGCTAGCACTAGAATTTTTCTAAAAAAAATTCTCTCCGTGCATTTTACTATGGCAGTGCGTACGGCATTTTATTTTATTATTGGCAGGCGTGTCAATATCAAAATCACGAATTACTTGCATGGTTCGCACAACACGCCAGTGCGCCACTCATTTCAGTGATTTCAGACGATTTCACGTGATTACGGAGATGAGAGCTGAAATAACTTAATTTAAGTGATTTCGGAATGATTTCATGCCAGAGTGGCGCCGTGATTTCGAGAGTGAGTAGCCCCTCGATTTGAAAATTCTAGACATTATTGAAATGTCAGTGACAATCTAACATGAGAAATCAAATTATCCTGCACGGAGAGAAATTTTCTAGAAAAATTCTAGTACGAGTACTGCAAACAATCACAATCCACCGGTTGTGAAAAATTCTAGTGCTGTTAAGGTAAAATTTCTTGATATTTCTGGTAAAATTTCTGGGGATTTCTGTGAAAATTTCACAGAAATACGGGGAAAAATTCACATTTTCCCCAATAAAATTTCTAGTGCCGACACTGAAATTTTTTCCTGGCCGTCACTTTGCGCCTCTTTTCCCGTGCTAGCACTAGAATTTTTCTAAAAAAATTCTCTCCGTGTGAATTTTCAACTTGAATGAGAAATTCCATGAACGATTTAATCTTAAATTGAATTCAAATTCACAACATTGAGAATTCAAGTGGAACTATTGCTTAATTGTCAAAAAAACTTCAACAGTGTATCTTATCATTGACATCACCCACAGCTTCTTAAACCAGAAGAATTGCGCCTCCCATTTCACTCCTCTCTGTGAATACCCAATACCCCCTCCCCCCCCCTTGAAAAACCCCCAACAAAAATGATAATTTATCAGTGAGAAAATCGCGTATGAGAAATGGGAAAAGGAGAGAAATTCGCCAGGATTTGTCCTGAAAAATAATACCAGTGGCTGAGAAAACGATGAGATCGCGTGTCCCCCGCCGATAAATAAAGACCTTTCCCTGTGAGATCGAACTAAAGCCAAAAAAAAGCCGAACGATTCAAAAGAAAAGAGAGATCGTACGCGGAAAAAGAAGGAAAGGGAAGAGGTCAGAATCAGAAGACACGAAACATAGGATGTGAGAGGGAAAACGAGGAGAGATAGTTGGCGGAGGGCGAGCGTATGGCCCTCCTCGGATGATATATCTTTCATTTTAACAGGGCGACTATTTTAACCTGCTCGGGTATAAATTACATGTCGCCTGAGACGCTGCGATTCTCCTCTTTTTAGTCTCAAATAAAACGAAAAAACACCAACGACTTTCCAACTTTTCGTATACTGAAGCCGGCCACTTCTTGTGTTCAAACCATCGAGCAAAGTATATCGTTTGGAGGTAACAGTATGGAATAGCGGGATAAAGAAGAACAAAGTGACAAGTTGCGAGGGATAAAAAAAATCAAACTGAAGTGGGTGGAAAGGGGGTGGTGCAAACGAGAATGAAGAAGATCGTGAAGAGGACATGGAGAGGAAAATGTGGTAGAAATTATCCTGACGCGGATTGTAATCTGCACCTGGAGAAATGGTTGATTCGAATTGATGGGGTTATTCAAACTGAACTTTATTTGCACAAATTGTGCAATTTGTTTACCAATTTTCCATTAGCGAATAAAATGTTTCAGCAATTGATGGGGATAATAGGACGGACTGTTTTTCTATTACTGTTCGAGGGTCTATGCATTCCAGTTTATTATCAATTGTCATGATAATGTTGAGGATATTGAAGTGCATTTTATGCACGGAGAGAAGTGTGCAGTAAAAATTACGGAACTCGACTACGGAATCGACTCAGAAAATTTAAGCGACGCTATTGTAATTTTTCAGAGGAGATTCAAGTAAAAATTACGGAACGCTCTGGAAAAATTCCGTGACACTTCCGCAATATTTCCTACAACCACATTGCGCCCCGGAATTACGAAAAATATACGTAATTTTTATTGAATATTTCTCTCCGTGCAGGTTTACGTATATATGGACGTCCGCATGAAAAGGTACCACTTTGTCGATATGGAGTTGTGTATACTCTGATAATATTTATAACCTTCCGCACATTTTGATTCCAAAATGATCCTCATAGGGTCAAAAATGACGTCGCCGGAGCAGATGAAAAAACACTTTAACATGAGTGTAAATGGGAGATGCTAAAACAAAAACCTGAATATCTTGAAAACTAGAATCGACAAAGTGGTCCCGTTTTATGCGGACGTCCACATATACTTGATTCTGGTATAAAATATACTCAATTCAAGTAATTTTTTCCATACGCTACATCAGCTTCATTTTCCCCACTGAATTAAAAACCATCTCGAAAAGATAAAATCACGAGTCTCACCGAAAAGGATAAGAGGAAGACTATTTCGGTGTGCCCATACAGTATTTTTATTCCCCGAATGGATGCCGAGTCTTTGGAGTGTCGGTGTAATGACGAAAAAGAAATGTATTTCCTGCGCGGGCGAATGTCGTCGACATCGTCGTCTGATGAGGATAAAGGGGAATGGCGCGACTCCTCCATCCGCGTAACGACTCTAAGACGATACAAAAATGAGAGCCATAGTATAGAGTGTGTCTCCAAGGCTATTTTAAAATCCAATTGAGTCAAAGTTGAGTGGAGGAGAAATAAAAATAAAACTCTCTCTCCCTAAAAAAAAATAATAAAACAGAATGGGGGGAAAAAGCGATGATGAGATGTGCAGCGATGCGCAACGTCAAACACGAATTGGATTAATCGAGATTTACTCAACGGCTCTGGACATGTGAACTATCGCGCCGAGCTTTTGTTCTTAAATGCCTGCCCATCGCATTTACAGAACGGTGAAGCCTCGCAAAAGCTTTTCGCGATGAAACTCCACTGGACAGAGGACATGGAAAAAAGAGAAGAGTTTTTGAATAAAACGAGCCGAGGGGAAAGGGCCGATAGTCGAGGATGGACGGATCCCCGTGGGTTCGTGTCGACAGCAAAGGCAATTTCGCTTGGCTTTGATAGACCGTTGTGGATCATCGTTCCACTCTCATTCCCGCCCCTGTCATTCCCACCTGTCGATTATAACTCGGGTGTACTCAATACCTACAGTAACATACGATACTTTATGTGTCTCGACCGCAATCAATAGTGTCACTGAAAAACATTTCACTATGATTGAGAGTTTTAATATCCGGGAATTGTTGTTATTTACGGATGTCAATAAATTCTTGTACTATTTGATTTTCCCCCTCTGCATTCTCATTCATTTGATTTCCCCACTTCCATTCTATCGTGCTCTCGTATCAATTGAACAAAATAATTTAAGGAATAACTGATTATTTACAGAGATCTGTGATTTCGAATTGTTTTTTTAAATTTTTTTCTTCTATTTTCACTTAATACGGTGTGTTTACAAGTATTCCACAGGGACAAATGTACACACTGCACCCGATTGCGGCGGCACGATTACTGGAGTCATTGGTAACGCGTGTCTCTGGCGCGGGCTTCTTCCGAGTCTAGACGTCGGTAACGCGCGCGCATGTCTCGAGACACGAAAATACGCGCCCCCGCGCTACCAGTGTCGCGCGCACACGTACATCTTCCTTTTCCTTTTCACCATTTGCTCTCTATCTCGCTGTGTATAGGCTCCCTTCCCCCTCGCGACCCCTTCCGGCTCTTACCGCTGGTACTTCTCTCTGTACAGCGTGCACTTATCGTTTTTTGTTTGGTCAGGGAGAGCGCGAGAGACTGCATAGAGCGTAGTGAACCACCGGGGGGATGGGTCAGTTTTGTGCATGTAAAGCAATCAAGCTTTGGATTCAACCACTTGCGAATGGAATAATTAATTCCGTTGGGTGGAATACTGATTATGACCTTTGTGAGGGTTTTCAGGTGTGATAATCTTGTGTTTCATCCGGAAATTTTCACTCATTTCATCCGCTTTTTTGGGATAATTGTTGTTGGGAAATTGGGGAGAGGGGGAAATGCTGCATTTAATGATCGATTTTGGGAATTTTTGATCATCAGATTTAATTAACAAGTCACGGATTAGAAAGCTTTTGGGCAAAATTTGTAAGAGTTGGTCATTTGGGGGTAACATGGACCCATTTTAACTTTTTTGCAATTTTTATGACTGAAAAAATAATTGATCAATTAAGTTCAATCTAGGCTCATTACAGACGAGAAGAATTGCAGTTTTCATAGAATAAAATTATTTTATTTCATCACAAACTCAATGAGTTATTGAGATTTTAAATAGTTGTAAGTGTCCATTTTGCTCCACTCACTACTAATTCATTCTACACTGAATGGATTTTCTTCAATATTTCTTTTGTGTGGAGAAACATTGTTCTATTTTAGGTGAGAAACATCAATATTCACAAACAAGGTACACAGAATTTTCAATTCATTGACAATCCGAGTTTATATTCACCTGAATTTTCCTGATTTCTACTAGTTTTTATCAAGTATTTTAATTGGAATTGACAGTTTCCATCGATTTTTTATCAAATGATGGATTTTCAATGATGAGATCCCTCGGTATTTCATCCGAAATTCAACGAAAGACAATTTATTTTGCAGCACTTCATTGATTATTACAATATATTGTAAACAATAGAGTAAAGACCGGTCGTTTAATGAAGTTGAGAATTTCCCGCAAATTTCTAATTTGTCTTTTTTTCCAATTCTTTGTGAAATCCAAACATCATATTTTTATGCTCCGTCCATTGGCTTCTATTTCTCCAGCTACAGAGCCATAAATATATGGAAATTTATGGACAATTCGGTGAAAGGAAGATATTGAGCTTTTCTGATGTGAGAGTCTAAGCGAATTCCCGGATTGTCTATTGATTTCTGTAATTCTTTCACCACACTATCGCACATGCCGTGAATTTCACGCAGTGCATTACTATACAGACGTTGTAGGAATAGTTGGACGCATTGAGGAGTTGCATCCTCCCTTACACGTGGAATGACTAATCATTTCGATGATACTTCCGATGTCTGGGCGCGTTGTTAGACAATTATTCGGAGTTTAAATGATTGAAATTTCAGGAAAATCATCATTGAAAACTCAAAATTTTAATTAGACGAATTTTAGAGAAACTGAAATTTTTTTTGTAACAGAAGAAACAACAGATTTCATCATTTCTAATACAAAAACTCATTTTTTCGAATCGTTTTTCATGTGGTTCCGTCTCGGCAACGACGTTGCAGAGTCAAGATACCGAGTGTCAAAAGCATATAGGGGAACTGGTGCCGGTACCGCTCAGCGGGAAACACCGCCCACCCGTATTTCCCAGGATTGACTGAGAAAATTTTTTTGTCTTTTTTATTATGCAAAATTTGATAACAACAAGTAATTTCAATAGAACTTTTCAATTTTCTCCCATGGAAACATCATTTTAAAAACCCAAATCATTTCCTATATACCGAATGCTTAAAATATTTCGACCCCAGAATTAAGATTTTTCAAATTTTCAGTTGGCCCATAATTGAATGGAGTGCGAAATATATGTTCGTTATACATTTCCACATCGATTGCGACCTTTTCGATAGCAAAAAAACATCTACATCAGTTATTATTGGCTATTTCATCAGCCTCCGCGTTTGTGGGTAATTCTGCCCAGAGTTTGTGGGTAATGCCGCCCAGGGTTTCTATAGGGCTGCTAGACTCTGCAGCTAGAGGGCGGTCGAGTGACAGCTCGATTGTTTGGGGTAGTCGGTGGCCACCGGAACGTCGGGTAAATTCAGGATAATTTATTATTATTCACGTGAAATCTTTCTCAAAATGGAGCCAAAGAATGGAAACGAAGGATGAAAATAGGAAAAATTATAACAGTTGGTCTGCATTGCTCAAAGAAGTCATCAAAACAAGGCGGGCGGTATTGGACGCACGCCGGGCGGTATTACCCTCAAAGTTCGATTCCATCGCTC
The DNA here is from genome assembly GCF_001412515.2 of Diachasma alloeum. Classification (NCBI taxonomy): domain Eukaryota; kingdom Metazoa; phylum Arthropoda; class Insecta; order Hymenoptera; family Braconidae; genus Diachasma; species Diachasma alloeum. The sequence goes on along the minus strand of NW_021683643.1, from coordinate 144,604 downwards.
ACTGGCCGATGGCAATTGCATTGCATAATTAAATATATTTAATGTTAATAAAAAATCTGTCCTCTTTACATCTTCGAGTAAACACCTCGAAGAACCCATTCTAACCGTTTATGACTCCTTGTAGAGTGCGAGGCTGGAAAAACCGACTCATTTCCCTTAGGTGGGCGGTAAATGCACCACTTCCCCTATTACTACTGAATACATTTTTAGTTATTGATGGGGTTCTTTAACTCTTAAAATTGTCGATTATTGGAGTTTCAATCTTAACGGGTTTTCTGATTTCATTGGTTTCACGGAAGTATTCTGGGATCAGTGAGTGAGATATCATTTATTCAACTGTGAAATTGCATCTGAGTGATTTAGAACACTTGCTAGCATTCTGTACATGCACCAGCTCCCCTAGGGAGGGGCCCTTTGGTTTGACGTCGGAGGTAAAAATTGAAATCATTGAAATTTCAGGAAATTTAATTATCAACTATTATTTTTCTTAGCCCTTGCAATGCTACCAGATGAGTTGATGTAAACAATCATTTCCATTATGCGCATTATGTACTGCGATGTGTTGGAGAAACTTCGTAATGGAGAATTTAGCCAACACTTGTGACTGCTCTGGTCCAATATGCAGTATCCCGGGAAACAGCTCGAGGGCACTGGGGAAAACAAGAGCCTCCCCGACTGAACCAGAAACTTGAAATGTTTGAGCTGTCTAAATATCTGCAACTACCCGTGGTTTAATAAACTTTTACGCATTGTTTCATTCCGACTTTGACGTAATTCAAAATTCCGTCGAAATTCCCCAAAACAACACATTGCATTAAACTTCTGTGCAGCATAGGACATTCGAATAAGCAATCAACCGAAAATTTCAGAATGAATTAAAAAAAAAAACGGCCTTTCCCTTGTGAAAATGCTAAACCACGTTTATTGACACGCCAAACAGTGGCGCAACGGTCATAAATACTGAGCAGTTAGTGATCGTATGGAGCACGTGCTCTTCAGCAAGCCGCGGTGGATACCAAACGCCTCTATAACGGGCTTAATTAATTCTGCAGGCTGATTAACCTACGGGTTTGGCTGGTTACATCAGAACTGAGAGCAACCCCATATCGCGCTCGAGGCAGAGTGCAAGGCACAGCCTGAGTGCAGGATATTGCACTAAAATTCTAGATGGAGTGTGTACACAGGAAACCAGAGATTTATTAAATTAAGAACGTATGGTTTTGATGAAGGGAGAATGCAATTTTCTGTTTCAACAGTTTTCGACTGAAATTGTACACTCCATTTCGCAATTTTTTTAACAAGTGACAGTACTTGTGAAATTTGAGATTCCCCTAATCAATTCGATCATATTCGATTTAATCTGGAGCCTCTACTTGAGTCAAGAGATTTTTTTCGGATGGTGCATTAAGCAGAACACTGTTAAAAAAATTTGGCTGAATTTTCCGCAAAAAGACCTGGAATTCGATTTAAGGTGACAAATTCAATGGAATTTCAAATTTCTCTGAAAATTCAAGTCAAGTTCCAATTTTTTAGCAGCAGGAATCCGGAAATTTCACAATTAACATGAATTTTCACGTGAAAATGAATATTCACTGCTGAATTCCCTTGAATTTTTAAAAGAAATCCCTCAAAATTTAGGGGGTTTTGAAATTCAAGAAGTTTCTCTGAATTTTTGGGATTTTTCATTAATTTTCCTGGAAGAATTAACCTGAAATTTACAGTTTCCATGGATTTTCCATGAATTTATGAATTTTCAATGACAAAATTCTTTGAAATTTCAGTGGAAAACCTGTAACAGTGATTAACAATGTGTTACAAATTTTGTTTATGTAAAATCCTCATAAACCTGAACCATATCCAAAAATTTTCCGATTTCCGCCAGCCGCATGATGACGTCCATCGATGTATCCCCAATATTTTCTCTCTCAATCGACGATTTTTCGTCAAATTCCCGTGAATTATCACACCAGAACGCACAATCCTCCATCGCTTTACTCAACATATAAATCCAGATGACGCAGAGTCACTCCCCCTTGTATTTTTTTTTCCAGTGTTCAAAACATTTTCGAGAATAGCAACGTGCCCCATTAATTCAAGAGGGCCATCATACATCAGGCTTTTGCATGGAACGTTACCTGCATGGCTGACGCTGTAACTAGTGCGCTTATGTGCTTGATCCTCGACACGAGAGAGCAGCCACTGCACAGTGTACGCTGTGCAATGAGCCAATATGCTGCAAATGCCAGATGCTGCGAGGCTTTCACTCAGGGATTGCACATGTGATACGCCCAGAGGCATCGGAATAATGCATCGAACCGAATTTTTACCCAAATTCTCTAGATATTAACACGCTGAGAGATAAAACGAGGGAAAGTCGCAAAAATAATTTTCTGTGCTGTGTGTTTCTCGTGATTTTTCGTGCACGGAGTAGTGATGGCGTCGAGATTACACAATAAAATTGTTGGATAGATGATCACGGTCAGAAAAAACATCGAATGTTTTGGAATCGTCGCTTCTCGAAAAACATGGCATCGGTGCATCTCGTTACGATTTTGGGACACAGAGAAATATTCAATAAAAATTACGTATCTTTTCCGTAATTCCGGAGCGGAATGTGGTTGTAGGAAATTTTACGGACCTGTCACGGAATTTTTTCGCAGCGTTCCGTAATTTTTATTCGAACCTCCTGTGAAAAATTACGATACCGTCACTTAAATTTTCAGAGTCGACTCCGTAATCGGTGAGTGAATTGTGAGTTCCGTAATTTTTACTGAACATTTCTCTCCGTGGAGGACTTATCTTGCCTGGGTCTCAACTTTTTCGTTTTTTTTTATATCGCCGATATATCGGCGATACAAAGATAGAAGAAAACGAAAAAGTCGAGACCCAGGCAAAATAAGTGCTCAAAAAATCGTGGCGAGATGCACCGATCCAATATCTTTCGAGATTGCAACAGTTCCAAAACTTTTGATGTTTTTTCAGGCAGTGATGATCTATCCAAAAAATTTATCGTGTGGTCTCGACGATCGGATATCACTAGCGCGGAGAAAATAAGTGGAGGAGAATGTTTCAGGCACTAGTTTTGCTAATGTGTCTGACGATTTTCCCTTCCATGACTTTTGCGTTCATTCAATAGGACTTCTGATTCGCGATTTACTGTGTCGATGCTTTCAGTATTTTGAGTTATTTTTCTCATCTCTTAACGCGAAAAATTAGATATCTTAAGTTTAGAAATTCTCACCTCACCGGGAAGTCTTCATGTTCAACCCATGAATTCTTCGAGGCATTCTTGTCCCAAGCGATTCGTTCTAAAAAAAAAGATATGTGACTCAAGAAATTAGTTTTGGGATTAGGTCGGTTTTTTCTAGAAGTGCATAACCTGCATTTAGGTGAGATGTATATATGATGCTTGAGGTTGACTTGTTTATGATATTCACTGAGTCGAAGCGTTTAGTATTTTGAGTCATTTTCTCATCTCTTGACACGAAAAATACGATATCTTGAGAATAATTTTCTAGTCGAATATCAGAGCTTTCATTTGAGCCCCATTTGACCCTAAGTTGCCGGACATTTCGCAATCATTTCATTATTTAAACTTTATAGATTTGTATTTGAATACATCGGTATTGAACCGTTAGAAAGTATTTTAAAAGTGTGAAAAAAAATAGAAAGTTGATTTTTGGAGGAAGATTAATGAAATAATTGAAAAATTGCAATTTTTGAAAATTACGAGCATTTTCTATGAATAATTTATAAACAATGAATTTTCCACCACAAAAATCATTGGTTCGGATCGTACCAAATTTATTCATATTCAGAATTTGAGCAGAAATCGATTTCATGCCTAAAACAATAAGGTTTCCAAAAGTTTAAACAATTTCAATTATTTATTTATAAACAACGAATTTTGAAAAAATAAATAATTCTCAGGAAAATGTAATTTGACTAACGCTGAATATTCATGATTTCTCTGAAATTTTTCCTGCGCAATTTAATTGACAAATTTGATAATTGAAAATGGTAATTTCAAAATCTACAGTGTGGTCTGCGCAGAACTGCAAAAGATACTTAGATATCTTTAAGGAAAAACGGAACCCCTGTGTCTGTATGAACTTTTAAAATTGTCTGTTCTCCTGCAATTATTATTTTTTATTTACGAAACTACTTCATTGATTCAACAATGCAATGATCGAGTCGATAAACTAGTTTCATAGATAAAATGTAATAATTGTGGGCGAAATCACAATTCTAAAAGTTCATACAGACAGCGTTAAGAAATTCTCACATGGTCAAGTCATGAACACTGAGGTCTTCTGCCCCCAAGCGATTCGTCCTCAAAAAAGAGATATTTGCCTAAAATATCAAGTAGTTTTTTTCGTATCAATGCATCACCTGGATTGAGGTGCCATCTCTGATGTTTGAGGGTGACTTTTTCATGATATTCACCCCCAACTGGGTCGCATTCAACAGCTGTTGACGACCTACTTCGCGAAGTGTTTCATTACTTGCCCTCAGCATTTTTTTCCACCTCAGAGACACCTCTCATTTCGCCGAGGTCTTCATCTCCATCGGGAAGTGATAAATCCTCGGTGACCCAACTTCGGCACATTCATCACTGTCATAATCAGCGACGCGATGTGAAATGAGCGGGTGAGCTTGGCGGCATTGTCGCTGCTTGAAGATAATTACCAGTTGAGCCCTCGGGCGAGCTTTTACCCACTCTCACACCAGGTCACCCCTTGAGGAGAGTAGCTGAGCTGACAGACATCAGTACATAAACGATAACAGCCATTACCCTCACAATCGATTGCTCACCTAGATTCATCTCCCGAAGAATTTAATGAGAGAATAATGACAGATGCTTTCATTCAGCTAAGATTTTATAAATAGACATGCCCCTGGAAACAGTCACTTGAAATTAACGAGCTTGGACACCGGCGCAAGTACTTCCGGGCACTTGCCTTAAGAGCCCCCAGTACTTTGACTCGTGCACCACTCATCAAAGTAACGAGCTCTAGGAACACCAAACGGATATATATTTGAATCTGTTTTCCTCTTCTTTCGTTCTCATTCCCTTTCACATTTCTCGTGGCTTTTTTCAGATTGCGTTTGTTTGGGATTTGTTTTCTACAAAATTAAGTTTCCACGAACGCAGGTACTTGTTTTTGTTGTTTTTCTACTCAGTTGGTAAGAGCCAGAGAATAAAATAAGACAAAGCTGCTTGGGGTGGAAAATATATCGCCAGTTGGAAGTATTGTTGTACGGCATCAGGTCTACTGAGCACGAGCCTGCGGGCGGTTTGGGCATTTTAGTTCATTTATCAAGTCTAACAATACCTGCTCTCAACTACAGGCACGCCATCCACTTTGATCCATTGTTCCTGGATGAAGCGAAATTTTCTTGATACATTTGATGCTCTCAATTTCATTCAGAAAATTGTCTGGGGATTTTATTGGATGGCACACGGAGAGATTTTTTTTAAATCAATGTCAGGTACATTGATGAACATTTTCCATCAAGAGAGAGTGCCACGGAAATTTCAAGGAAATTTAGTCATCGGAATATGAAAATCCTCTTTTTGAAGAAGAATGTAACGTTTTTTGTCAACAATCTATTCCGTCATGCTTGACCTATGATTATTCCCATCCTAAACTTGAATATTTTATATAATAAGAACATATTTTTAAAAATAAATATACAAGCGTGAGAAAATTTTATATATGTATTTTTAGAAAAAAATATTTGCATTCTATTCATCTTCACTTAAATTCAATTTCTCCATTTTTATTTCGTGGAACTCCATGACCTCAACAATGAAAATAATGATAAAGAAAATCCAACAAGATCAAATGAAGCGGAATGCAGTGGTAAATCGATGAAAAAATAATATCATGTAACCTTTCGATTCCCTTTCGACATCCTATTAGAACTTTCATTATCTCCAAAAATTAATCACTTTTAAAAACAATGTGAACAATGAATTAATAATAGTCATCTGTGATGATAACCTCGCTTAACCTGAAACTTTCCCGGGAAAGGGCGTAGCGCGCGCCCTTTTCCCAGTTTGGTGAAAAAATCCATGGAAACTGTCACTTGCAGTCCAATCATTAAGTTCGGGATTGGTTTTACCTACGTTTTTATCCTCATTAAATAAATAATTCTTTAAATATGAACAATAATTTTAGTGATCCGAATAAAGACTAAAATTAAAAACGAATCATCTATTTCATACAATGAAAACGATTTTATCAAAATAAGTAGAAAAGTGAGCACTGAAGAAAGTTTTATTCAATTCAAATGCGCCATTTCTCTATGTGTATCATCCATTCGAATTTTCAATATAATTCCCAAAGGTGAAAGAAAATCAATTTGAATCCTATCGAAAAACAAATTCCACAGATAGGGATCAGGTTTCAAATTGAAACTGACAGCTGATACTGCCGAGAATATTTTCGGGGTCGTTTTAATTTAATCTTGAGATCGTAGGGAAGAGTGTGAAGCCAACGAGTGAAGGGAGGAAAAAAAAGGAGTGAGGAAAGCGCTGAGAAGATGGCACGATTGAGGGGAATAGTTCGTAGAGTCTGTGCTCACTGACTTCCTTTTTCTTCCCCATCTGACCATGGACTCTTATCACTTCCACCGAATCCTCCAATAGAGAGAAAACCGGAGCAAAAGCTCCCCTATCTCCTCCACTATCATCACTTGCACCCATCAAACATCAGCCTTTTGTAACACTCGAGCCGAACGACTTGTGGGGGAATTATGATTTGCTCCTCCAAACGACAACGAGCTGAATGAAAAAAAAAATATAGACGACAATCAGCGAGATTGGATGGAGTAACATACCCTAAGGAAGTTGAACATTTCTTTGATATTTCTGGATGAAAAGGGAAATGAGAAGACTCGAGAAAAAGGCGCGGAGAGCTCCTCTACCTCTGCATATCCAAGTCTATTTATTCCAATGAGACCAGATATTGCGAGTAGAAAGTCTATTCATTAAAAAAGTACAATGAAAAATCTCATTTGTTGACGTGCAATAAACACACTCGGTTTAAAATGTTGCTTAAAGTTGATAATCAAGGAGAGTAGTGGGGATTTTCACTTCGGAGGCTTTGCAAAACTCCGCCTTGAGCAGTTATTTACAATCACTCCCGTTTTACCACCAGGGGATTCCCCCGGAATCTTGGTAGGGAAAGAGACTTTTTCCCCTCCGAGCAGGTACTTGGAGGGACATTCATAGCCACCAGGAGCCCACTCCTGTGGAAAACCCCAGGATAAAGCGCCAACGGAGTTTTCGTCAAAATACGGGTGGAAAAGGGGTGAGTGTAGAAGCGTTAATAATAATGGGGAAAGTTTTCTACCCGTTGCAAATGTATACACATGTAGACCTAGCCGGTTACCTGTGCAAAGTGCGACTGTAAACCCTTGTTCATACCTCTCTCATGACAAATTGTTCTCATGGGTTTCATTGTTAGTTTCCACTGGTTTAAGAGGGAAATTCTTGGGGAGGTATCGTTAAGCAACTGTTTCAAATCTCAGGAACAATAAGGAGAGGAGATTATGGGTTTTCGTGTAAAACTACAGTTTCTGACATTCTTTGTGTAATGAAAATATCAGGCTTTAATTGTTTGGGGTTCGTTAAGGTTAGTTGAAGGTAATTAAACTTGAATTCATCAATTGAACACAGAAGACAGTGTTTTTTGATCATCAGGGACATTCATTCACTCATTTTTGGGAATGTATCCTCAATTATTAGGAATTCGCGATTGTGAAATTCAGGGTTTTTGTCACCAATACCAGGTGACATGATTTTCATACGTTATAACATCTCAGTAAGTAAATTTTAATATTGTATAATGTTGAAGATTGAGAATATCCCTTTCTTCTCTTTGAGAAGTATGAAAGTAAGAACAAGTAATTGAGGTGTAATATTCTCAATCGAGGATGGCCATCAATATTAAAAAAAATTTTCTTCTCGTATACCCTTTCGGGTCTTTACGATTTGTTCCCTTCCCACCCCCCTCAGCCCCCTGTACCGCATTTGCCGAAGGGCGGGAAAACCTCATTCGAGGGAAAAACCTGCCCTGGTACAGTCATCCTTTTGACGGGACTACCGCTCGGCAGTGAAACTGTGAGATTGGAGCGCTATAAATTTTGACCGCCGGTGCCGGGAAGCGAACCCGGATCATTGGCATACGAGTCTAGCACTCTAACCGCACGGCCACTACCGTCGGTTCATCAATATTATATTTTTTCAATATTAAAAGGATTTGCGACTTACATTGATAAACGTTCGAATATACTCATCAAAATTTAAAAATAATATATCAATAGTTTAAATTTCCGATTGATGATAAATTAAATATTTGATAACTTAGAACTGTAAATTTTTCGTTAAGTGAATATTTCGAATTTCTTAGAAGTGATTATCGATTAACCAAATAATCGGCAATGTTGTTACCTAATAATAGACTGATAAAATAGTTAAAATTTGGATATTTAAATTGATGATTACTCGAATTATTTAAAGGTTAAGAGTGATATTAAATAATTGACGGCTTCAAAATTAAACGGTAATTATGATATATGATCATGGCTATCCGTGTTCTCAATACCCCTTCTATTCAACACCGAGAGAAATATTCAATAAAAATTACGTATCTTTTCCGTAATTCCGGAGCGAAATGTGGTTGTAGGATATTTTACAGAACTGTCACGAAATTTTTCCAGAGCGTTCCGTAACTTTTACCTGAATCTCCTGTGAAAAATTACGATACCCTCACTTAAATATTCTGAGCCGATTCCGTAATCGGTGAGTAAATTGTGAGTTCCGTAATTTTTACTGAATATTCCTCTCCGTGAATTGAATTGGTTCCGTATAGGCAGATGGACGGCTCAGAAATGCGTTTTTCCACTTCCTACACCCTATACAAGATGAATTAAATTAATTTTTTTGGCATTTTCGTTTCTCGCGATTATCTCGGAAACTATGGGAGATAGAGCCTTAAAACCGATTCCATTCGATTCCTGAGTAAATTTGGGTTCCGTATAGGCGGGTGGACGGCTCAGAATAGCGTTTTTCCACTACCTACACCCTATACAAGATGAATTAAATTATTTTTTTTTGGCACTTTGGTGTTTCGCTATTATCTCGGAAACTATGAGAGATAGAGCCTTAAAACCTATTCCATTCGATTCCTGAGGAAATTTGGGTTCCGTATAGGCAGATGGACGGCTCAGAATTGCGTTTTTCCACTTCCTA